>NC_056737.1:1536121484-1536128984 GCF_019279795.1 Protopterus annectens | reverse complement strand
TAAATGGCATGGCATAAATTGTCATTTAGAAGCCAGTAAAAGACAGAGAAAATCAAGAAAGTTTTTAGTCTCTTTGGGCAGCTAAGGAAACATAGTTCTTTGATTTTTTTTTTTTTTTTTAGTTAGAATATGTTGTGGTCTTTCTAACCAAGCAAGGTACTTGGATCAATTCATTCAAAACAATGCACTGCATTCTATAATGTACCTGATGGAGGAAGAAAAGGGGGTTATGAAGATGTACCCTTGGTAGTTAATTAGGCAAGGTAGCGGGATTTTCTAATTATACCCGATACAATGATTGAAAGATGAATCCATTGCTGATGAAAGCACCCACATCACTTAAATGGTGTCTTGTTTAATAGGATGCACTTAATTTCCCAAAGCAATTGCATTACTTTTGGCATTAAGCTTAAAGCTTTAGTAAGTACACCAAGTCTTGGTTCTGGTAAGCCCCTATTGGAGAATATGGGTATCCTTGCCAGACTGAATAACAGCAGACAGTTTGCATCCTTCAGAAAACGTGGTTGGCCATAGATGTTTGACATATGTTTTTACACTGGAGAAGTAGATGCTAAAGGGGAGGGGATCTAGGACAGAGCCCTGAAGGGCATCACTACTAAAGATTCTTTTAGATGAAAAGGAACACCTAGATCTTACTGTATGCATTTGATCAGAGGCCCAACTTGTAGCCCAGCAGGTGGCAAGATTTTATGTTTAGATTTGTGAGTTTGTTGATAATGCCAGAATGGGAACTTTATCAAAGTCTTTCACAAGGTTCACCTAAATAGTATGAATTTAATACTTTCTGTTGATGGCAGCCATTGCATTTTCAAAGAAATTAAGTAGATTAAGGAGATGATCTACCTTCCTTGAAGCCAAATTGACTATGGTCAAGGATCTGGCAGTCACTAAAAGACAGAAGGGTAGCTGGCTCAACCATTGCCCTGTGCATGCACTACAAACCAGCGCCCCATCCCTCTCAGGTCTTCAAGTCTATTAAGCTGATTTCTACATTTTCCAGATTGATTTATTACAGTTAGATCCTTGCCCCTCCCCAGATCTTCTAACAAAAACAACAACAACAACAATAAAAAAAGCTAATTGTTTCCCACACACTTTTGTGACCCAACAACAGCCAATCCACAACCTTGGTGATCTAATTTTTGATTCAATAAATGTTAGAAATACAAGAAATACAACTGCCGATCTACAAGCCGATATTACCCAACATAAGCCGAAGTTATACCTCCTGGGTATAACATCATTCGTAATGACCATATGAAGAGGAAAGGTGGAGGTATTGCTATAATATTTCCCACTGCCTACCACATTTCCCCTTACAGCAAACCAACACCAAAATTCAGTAAAGCAGAGCTTCTTATTGCTTTACTCAAAGTAAACAATTATAAATAAATATGTATTACTGTGCTTTATATCCCTCCTGCCTACAATACAGCTATACTGGAAGATATCTTACATTAGCTATCCATAATTATTTCCGCAAAAAAAAAATATTACTAGGTGATATGAATGTCAATTGGTCGAACATAAACTCTAACTCCCCTACATCTAGCACGGACTTATATGGTTTCACTCAACTAATTAATAGCCCCACACATTATAGCAAGACATCAAATTCGCTATTAGAATGGATCCTAGTATCAGACCCTAGCACATACTCCACCACAGGTACAATGTCAGTCTCCGTCAGTGATCATCTCACAATCTATATGACCATACATCTCACACATCCACTAAAACAACATATTTATAAACCAATATGAAACCTTTCCAACTTTAACCCAGAAATGTTCATTACTACACTATCATCTATAACTGGAACTTACTAAAAATCATACCCATAGATGATGCTGTAATTGAATTCAGTACAGCTTTCTAAATATCCTAAATAGCTTTGCGCCTTCTAGAAGGAAGAGATTGAAAATGATTAATGCAATTTGGCTATTCAAAAAAGTAGAATGCTAATGCAGGATAGAAGAAAAGCATGGAAAGAATGGCAAAAATATGACACCTCAGTATCTTGAAAACAATGCTTCACAATTGTACTAAAAAGCAAACAAATGAAGAGAAAAACTATACTATAATAACTTTCAGAATAATACTAAAGACAACGCTAAAACATTTTGGACATCCATTAAAGAAATCTTGCATCCCAACCAGAAATTCAACCCAAGCCCCTCTCCTGATAACTCACCACTCAAAACTGCAATATAGTTCAACTCTTATTTTATAGATAGTATAGCATCTCTACCAAGGATTCCTCAACATCTGCCCAAAAGCCACATATCACCACATCCACTTTACCTTCAAACCTGTGCCCTCATCCTGTATAAAACTATTCTTAAACAAACTTAAACCATAGTCCTCTTTAGCTGATGACCTTCCAAGCAAATATTTAAAAAAAAAACAGCCAATAGCATTGCCATCCTTTGTCAATCCTTATAAATAGATCAGTCCAGGAATTCCACATTCCCTCTCTTTGGAAAAAGTCACACATTATGACTGCACAAAGGAAAAAATTCAACAGACATTAATAACTTTAGACTGATAGCAATCTTATCTCACCTCACCACAATATTTGAAAAATGTATTCAAAAACAATTGCTTGACTATCTCCTATGGGAAGAACTACACAACATGGATTTCATCCTTCCCATAGTCCTAGCACAGCCCTTTTAACCTATACAGATACTGTCAATAAAGCTAGAGATAACAGCAGACTAGTCTGTTACTTATTTCTAGACTTGTCTAAAGCTTTCTACACAGTTTGTCACAACAAACTTCTACTTCAAATGTCCTCATTATGTCTTTCTCTCTCTCAGCCCACCTTTCTGTGGTTCAAAAGCTACCTCTCCACTAGGTATCAGTTAGTAAAATGGCACTCTGTTCTGCCTCCTTACCTCCAGTCACCACCAGTGCACCACAAAGCTCTATCCTTGGTCTCTTCCTCTTTAACATTTTCACCAACACCCTCTATATATCAACAAAACCGGCCACCCTAATACAATATGCATATGATTCCCCTCTCATTTGCACATCTGACAACATGGTACACCTCCAAAACATTAATCAGGAAGCTTTAACAACCCTTTCGGAATCCACCACTGTATAGCACTGAAAAGCCTAAATTGGTTAGAACTGCCTCATCAACTAACATATACATGACTTCTTACCAGCTATAAAATTTCCCAGCATCCATCTTCCTGTCCAGCACTCAAAAACATTCTACACAACTATGTTCCCAGTTGGTCTTTGCGATCCAGTGACCAAAAGCTGTTGTCTAGCTACAAACTTAGCAAATCTGCTGGGCATTGTCTGTACTCATACAAGGTTATTAAGACCTGGAACTCCTTACCTGTATCCATTAGGTGTATACCCACCCTTCCATCGTTCAAAGCCATACTGAAAGACTTAGTAGCTAAACTCTGGCTCTGTTCTTGCTCACACTATATCCCTAAATGTGAACAGGCACCTTTTCATTCCTTGTACCTCCTTACTCTCCCTTATTAACATAGTTTCTTAGTGCTATCAAATTTTCTTCCCTGACCTTCTCTCTAAATATACCATAAGCTTATTTTCCCCTCACTTCATATTACAATTCCTGTTTGTATTAGCCTAACTTACTTTTAATTTCTCTACAAACTGTCTAAAATTTCTCTAAATATTAAATGATTGTAATATACCTTGTATCAATTCTTAACCAATGTGTTTTATATATATATATATATATATATATATATATATATATATATTTATATATATATATATATATATATATATATATAAATATATATATATATATGTCTAATTTGTTATAATTATTTAAACTGCAAATGTTTTTGTTTAATTTTTGAAACTTGTTATTCTTAAAATGTTTTGTAATAATTTGGAGCTTTTCTCCCCTGGCCTCTGCTGACAATGGGCTTCTATAGAGTTAGATCTTCCCGCTATGAAATGTAAATATATAAATGCAAACTTGTTATTCCTTCTACTGGCACACCAAGTAGGTGGCCAGATGCATGACATGCCCCACTTCCTGTCCTGGCCATTTAGGTCCCATTTCTGTGCCCTGCGCCCGATCCTCCTTCTACTCCTGCTCCACACATAGTATATATCTATAAAAAATGCTTTTAAACTGTAGCACACTGCTTGCTACAAATGTAGCAAACAGTTGCTAAGTTTATACTCTGCCTGCATGGAGTGCTACGGTGCTCATATCTTAGTTTAAAAAAACTGTTTTTCTTTTAAACTGTAGCAAACTGCTTGCTGCAAAGGTAGCAAAGGGATGCTACAGCTGCCAGTTTAGACCACACACACAGAGCACTGCAGTACTCAGGTTCAGCACAAATGCAATTACCGGCTTGCACTAAAGAGAGATCATTATGAAGTTTGGAGAATGGCTCCCCCCAACCCTTTGCACTGGGCAAACTGTCCCTCTCACCCCACCTTAGCTACACTTCTGGTTCAAAATGTTGGCTCAAATATCTTTCATAATTTTACAGATGATCTGGGTGAGGCTACTTAGATGATAGCTATTACTGTCTGTGCTGCAGTGAATCTTATGGCATATCATCATGATGGCCATCTTCTAGAGGCCAGGTACATAACCCTGTTCAGAGACTATGGTTACAAATATTTACAATGACATACTTTGTATTAACAAGGAGACAGTCAGGTACATTGTTTGGGCACAAGGAGCTATTATTTTTGTTTTTGGCTAATGTTTCTAGAATCTGGTCACTACTGATTTCAATGGAAGGGAAGTTTAGTGATTCAAGATTCAGAGGAGAGAACCCAAACGTGAGCTTGGGAAAGACCCAGGTAGCTGTAGGCCATTTACCTCCATTACAGGAAAAGTGTAGGTAAAATTCTATGGGACTGGCTGCTTGAATCTCTGATTGCTGGAGGCATAATGCACTGTGGAGGTGGAACGCCAGAGAAAACACACAAGGAGGTGGTTGACCCAGGTGAAAAAAAAGAGAAAAAAGATCTAAGGATTGCACTTACCCTAGGATGAATCATGCAGAGCCATATTTGGAATGCTTCTTCCAGTTTGTTAGCCAAACATAAAAAAACAGTTAGCATTAACAGTAATTGTACAAAAGATAGCCACCAACATGATAATGAGGAAAGATTATAAGGAAACACTCCATGTTTAACATTAATGCAGTGGAAGTGATATAAGAGAAGGGGTATGATAGGGAAATGCAACAATAATGGAGGAAAATATGTTATGTGGTCTGCATTCATAGGCAGTACAAATGGCAAAGGAAGCATATGTAGCAGTCAGTAGGGTAGCTGTGGTAGGACCAAGGGGGTATCCACCTCAGGTGCAAGATGCTAGGGGTATAATTAGGAGATAATGATCAATCAGTAGTACAGAACAGTACTTGTACTCATTTCTGTACTCGTAAAAAGGAATGACTTTTGATACTGTTTTTTAGCAGTGCAAAGCACTTCAAAGTTTTGTGTGTGTGGAAGAACTTGACGTAAGATGCTTGTTACAAATGTAACAAGTGACTTGCTAGAGTTTGAATTGCAGAACTTTTTTTGGTCCTCCAGTTAGAGTTGAGAGGAGCAGAAATGGACTTGACTGGCTCCTTAGCAATTTTTTTATTTTATTTATTTATTTTATTTAACATTTGTTTACCAGGAAAGTCCGATTGGACACAGGTTCTTTTTCAGTGGAGGTCCAGGGAGAAAAGCTCCATGAGTAACAGTAAATTTTAATGCACACATTACAATAATCAATACAGTATAAAGCAAACAAAATGTAGTATACATAAGAAAATACAAATTTGTTACATCTTGACAACAAAACCTAGGCTTTGAACATAGCTAGTACTATTTGTAAAGTATGACTTATGTCACGATATAAGGTTAAGACAGGCTGGTAGGAATAAAGGATTAAAGGATTTTTTGGGGGCTGCGCAACTAAAGTGGTGACAGATTGGGGAACAGATGAGTCTATTATGGCTCTGGTAGCAGCTGGATGGGATAAGACTCTAGACTGCTTTAAGGGGATTTGGCACTCCCACCATCAAATCCTCCAGTCAGGGACGTCTCAATGCATTTTTAGACATCAGAGCTTCTTAGCAAAAAAGATCACAGGCCTGAAAAACCTCAGGTACCACAAGAGGCTGGTGGCTCTTTAGGACAGTAACCAGAATGGGTTCATGTTCAGAAGGAAGTGTCAGTCAAACCTGCACCAGTATTATCATTGAGTTGTAAGTGATCTTGGAAGGAGAACTCTAGTAGATGTGGTCTACCCGGATTTTAACAAAGCCTTTGACAGGAGACTATAGGGTCTAACTAGTTCCTATATTTCAGAAATGACTGCTTCATAGAGAGGACTGTGGACTCATGGAATGGACTGCTGGAAAAGGTGGTGAAAGGGAATATCCATAGTGACATTCAAGAGACCATGGGGGCTGGTGGAAAAAGAGGGAGGGTTAGGCAAACATGAAGGTGGTATAAAACATTAAATTCAGTTAAACAGCAGACTAAGCAGGCCTCCTGCTGTGTAAGCTAATGTCATGTACCTGTTACCTTCACTCCTTTATAGACTCATAGGTGTTTTCTAAGCTATTGATCTGTGAGGATGTTAAGCAAGCTAACCTTATATTGCTGTGGCAGTTTTTAGCCCTTATATTTTTCATATGAATAACCCAGTGGCAGGAAGAACAAGGACACGGTGGGGCATTTACTTTCTGCCCATATTTATAAGGGACATGGATGCTAAACCAGGAATTAATTTGCAGTTTCCCATCCATACTTCCAAATTACATTTGAATAGCGTAAGAGAAGTGCTTCATTTTAGGTGAAGAGTAAGAAGGTCCCATAGAAGAAGTATTCTTTGGGAATATACCTATCCCTCCAACATGTTCTATTTATGTTGCAGAATAGATTGAGATATTGTGAGCTAGTGTTCATTCACTCTATCACTGGACTTATAAATGTGTAAAAGATCTGACAGGATAGGGTCTGCTGAGGTTCTATATGCAAGGCAGAGGTTGCCTGATGCCTGTATGATACTTTGAAGAGAGATAAGGCTCTGAGATGGTCGGTATAGTATTTATGATTCAAACCCTTGCTATTTTAGTGAGAAAACATCGTAGTCACTCCTGATGTGATAGGTGTTTGCAAGTTACATACCAAATGGGGCATTATATTCAATGATCAGACTAATGAGAGCTGAATACAATGGAATAATTACAGCCTTGGACCTGGACTTCATACCCTTACATATACGCTGTGCGAAGAGGAAGGACTTCTTATACTAGTCATTATGTGGTGATCAAAAGACAGTTCACTGTTGCTATAGGTTCTCAGATATCTGACTACTGGATCAACTTTCAGGGGTGTATTGTCATGTGATGCTTACATGGGAAGTAATTTATTTTGCACCTATGCTGACTGGTCTAAAGCCTCTGCCTATGCACAGACTTGTGTAAGTCTATAGCAGCCTAACTAGGTTTG
>NC_056737.1:1535993984-1536116484 GCF_019279795.1 Protopterus annectens | reverse complement strand
ATAATCAAAATAATTGATGGTGGGGGTCAGTGCACTTTCTGGGATGATATACACTGCATTTTAATATGGATTGTGGACCTCTTCCGCGTTATGTACAGTAATATTTTATAGCAACAGAACTAAGAGATCAGTGCTAGGGGAACCACTAATTTATAGGTACTGTAGAAATGGGTCATGGTTATTGATCACATCTACCATTGTAACCTGTGATGAATGGATAGGATATGATTCTCACTGATGGCACCAACTATGGTAGGAACATGGGTAGACCTTAAATTCTACCTGCTGCTAGCAAATAATGTGACAGACAGATGTGGTTTGAATCCCAGCAGTGCCACAAAATAATGTAAGGTGTTACAGTTGCAAAGACTAAGTCTACACCAGTGGCACCAATTATGTTTTAAGAGGTAATTGGCATAAAGAGCTTATTTCAAATGTGCACCTATGACTGACACCCAAATAAGCTCTACACCACTAACCACAGAAATGGGTCACAATCACTGACTCCTCAAGATTTTATCCACCTCAGTCTAAGCTTGGTGCATTCTAGTTCAATCTTACCAATAGCAACTGAGACTTTACCAAACTATTTTCTCATACACAGTCTCAAAGTGCTTCCCAGCAGGGATTACTGATATTACTCCAGTGACAGTGTACCCTTCCTATATTCATGGAACATGCTGCTGCTATTAGTCAGATTACTAATGTGATGCCAAGATCTGAGTTATTGAATACTATTTCACTGAGCCAACCATCATATTAAGTAATAATAGCTGGTATCCAAGCAATTTCCCTTCTAAAGATGTGAATACCAGCACTCACACCAATACTGTGAGGTTATCATTACTAATACAATAAGACATCAACAAGCTTTACCAAACAAAATAATGGCATTTTTGACTTATTAAAATACATTATTGTACATATGGGAGAGTACTGCAGTTGAGCAGGGAAAATAAAATGTTTCATATTAACAGAATGATGAAAAAAAGAAGTTCTAAATGTAGGTGTGTTCATTATTTCAAATGACTTATTGTATATAATAAATAAAATAGAACCACTTGCCGAGTAAAAACAAGTTTACTGAAATGGATATCACACACTCAGTATTTTGATACAAAAAGTAAGCGCTTTCATCAGGCACATAGACCAAACTTCATCAGACAATTCAATAATACAACATTTCAGCTTTATAAAGCCCCCACCCCCTACAATTGCTTACTCAATTAGTATCAACCTAGTTTAATTAAACCAATTAGTAATACATACAATGCACTTCAATACAAAAAAATATTTAAAAAAATATTAAAACAAACCTGTTTTGCATACATATATTGAATAAATAAAATAAATAAAATGTAACTGTACTCAATACACACATACTTTGTTGCCCCGTTAGTAACATTTTTTTTGTATTGAAGTGCATTGTATGTATTACTAATTGGTTTAACTAAACTAGGTTGATACTAATTGAGTAAGCAATTGTAGGGGGTGGGGGCTTTATAAAGCTGAACTGTTGTATTATTGAATTGTCTGATGAAGTTTGGTCTATGTGCCTGACGAAAGCGCTTACTTTTTGTATCAAAATACTGAGTGTGTCATATCCATTTCAGTAAACTTGTTTTTACTCAGCGAGTGGTTCTATTTTATTTATTTTTTGCTTGTTACTTCTTTGTTGGTGTTTCTTGACTTATTGTATATAACTGAAGCCTCAAGATGAAAATAAACTCCAACAAGTCTATGTCACTAAAATCCTATTTTAACTTTCTCAGTAAACTCATCATCATCATCATCTCATCATCATCTTCTTTCGGCTGTTCCCATTAGGGGTTGCCACAGCGGATCTTCTGTTTCCATTTCTTCCTGTCCTCTGCATCATGCTCTTTCACACCAACCGCCTGCATGTCCTCTCTCACCACATCCAAAAACCTTATCTTAGGCCTTCCCCTTTTCCTCTTACCTGGTAGCTCCATCCTTAGCATCTTTTTCCCAATATACCCAGCATCCCTCCTCAGCACATGTCCAAACCAATGCAATCTCGCCTCTCTTGCTTTGTCTCCAAACTGTCCAACCTGAGCTGACCCTCTAATATACTGATTCCTAATCCTGTCCATCCTAGTCACACCCAGTGCAAATCTTAACATCTTTAACTCTGCCACATCCAGCTCTGACTCATGCCTTTTCGTAAATACCACCGTCTCCAATCCATATAACATAGCTGGTCTCACTACCCTCTTGTAGACCTTCCCTTTCACTCTTACTGGTACCCATCTGTCACAAATAACACCTTACACTCTTCTCCATCCATTCCACCCTGCCTGTACTCTCTTCTTCACCTCTCTTCCACACTCACCATTACTCACCATTACTCTGAACTGTTGATCCCAAGTACTTAAACTCATCCTCCTTTACCACTCTACTTCCTGCATCCTCACCATTCCTCTACCCTCCCTCACATTTACACACATATATTCTGTTTTAGCCCTGCTGACCTTCATTCCTCTCCTCTCTAAAGCATATCTCCACCTCTCCAGGGTCTCATCAACCTAGTTCCCTACTCTCACTACATATCACAATGTCATCTGCAAACATCATAGTCCACGAGGCCTCCTGTCTGATCTCATCTGTCAACCTGTCCATCACCACTGCAAATGAGAAAGGGCTCAGAGCTGATCCTTGAGGTAATCCCACCTCCACCTTAAACGTATCTCTCACTCCCACTGCAGTCCTCACTAATGTCACACTACCCTAGTACATATCCTGTACCACTTTCACATACTTCTCTGCCACTCCCGACTTCCTCATACAATACTACAACTCCTCTCTAGGCACCCTGTCATATGCTTTCTCTAAGTCCACAAAGACATAATGCAACTCCTTTTGACCTTCTCTGTATTTCTCCAACAACACTCTCAGAGCAAATATTGCACCTGTAGTGCTGTTTCCTGGCATGAAACCATACTGCTGATCACTAATCATCACCTCCCTTCTTAACCTAGCTTCCACTACTCTTCCCCATAACTTCAAGCTGTGACTGATCAATTTTTATCACTCTGTAGTTACTGCAGTTCTGCACATCACCCTTATTCTTAAAGATAGGTACCAAAACACTTTTTCTCCACTCCTCAGACATCCTCTGACTTTCCAAAATTTCATTAAACAATCTGGTTAAAAATTTCACTGCCATTTCACCTAAGCACCTCCATGCTTCCACTGGTATGTCATCTGGGCCAACAGCCTTTCCATTCTTCATCCTCTTAATAGCTGTCCTTACTTCCTCCTTGCTAATCTGTTTCACTTCCTGATTCACTATCCCCACATCATCCAACCTTCTTTCTCTCTCATTCTCTTCATTCATCAGCCCCTCAAAGTACTCTTTCCATCTACTCAACACACTCTCCTCTCTTGTGAGCACCTTTCCCTCACTATCCTTTATCACCCTTACTTGCTGCACATCTTTCCCAGCTTTGTCCCTCTGTCTAGTCAATCGGTACAGGTCCTTTTCTCCCTCTTTAGTGTCCAAGCTCTCATACAACTCTCCATACGCCTTATCCTTTGCCTTCGCCACCTCTCTTAACTTTCTCAGTAAACTAGAATTTACAATTCCAAATAATAGCACTAGGCAAACCAAAAGAAAATTACAGCAGTAGCTCTGGATTTGTATACTCTATACAAGTTATGGAATATTTCCAAGTCCAAATAACAATATCAGTTAAAAAGTAAGAAAAGGACAGCAATAGTTCTGGTTCAGTACACTTCATGGAGATATAGAGATATTTCAAACACAGAGATGATGGACTGATGGACTATTGGACAGAGGCAGCTCCAAAATGCTTTATGCATGGGTCCCCTCAAATCATCTACGGTATGATTCCAGTTATCCTCGTGAGGGGTAATATATAATTATTAAGTATGGGATGGGTAAGGCTATTTCAGTTACAAAAAGGGAAATAAATGGCCCACAAGGGAAACAAATCTAGTGCTTACCTACAAACCTATGATCTTATGGATAGTTTGTCTTAAATTCAGATAGCACTTTAGGCATAAAAGAAAGATTAGTTCTCAAAGAAACCCTGTCCCTGTGGTAAATGAGATAGGGTTGACTTACTTGCAATTCAAATATACTTTTTGAAAAGGTCAGAGCAATCAGTAAAATTGTTTACTAAGTTAAGAACCTTAAGTCAACAAGGCTAGCTGGTTCAAAGCTGCAAGTTTCAGTTTCTCTAACACAAAATTAATATCCCAAGGAGTGGAGACTGGATTTCTTGGAGGCCTCTTATGTAAAATCCCTTTGAAAAACATTTTGACATGAGACTACACTGAAAGAGAGAATCCATGGACAGACATGCTGAAATGGCTGATAAATCAACCTTGATAGAGGAATAAGAAAGGCTATAGGATAATAACTCACACAGCTATTATAAAACCAGAGAACAACTAGCCCTGAATTGGTGCTGGTTGTGTTATAGGCACCAACTAGAAAACCTTTTTGATTTGCTAATATATGATTTTCTAGTAGCAGGCTTTCTTGTCTCCATTAGCACCTGCTGCACATCCTCAGTAAACAGGTGCCTAAAGGGAACTAAGACCCTATCATCCAGGCAGTCAATTGAAGATGATTGATATTGGGTGTTATCGAACATCTCTTGTCTTGTGTGAATAGATCCAGTCTATGAAGAAGCTTGTGGCAATTGTCCCTTGCCATTTCCAAAGGAAGGGAGAGACATGGTTGCCTATACCAGAAGGGAGTCACCACAATGATCTTGGAGGATTCTTTCTGAATCTTCAGAAGTAACCTGGATATTAGTGGAAAGGGCAAAAAAGCATACAGGAACATTTCTGTCCAAGGAAAGGAAAAGGTTTCTGTCTTCCAGGCCTTATTACATGGAGTCCTGGAACAGAATTTTGCCAGTTGATATTTTTTCAGAGATAAGACAAAAAAGGTCTACTTGAGGCACTTCCCACTGATAGATCAGATCTTGGAAGACCCACTGATCTAGTTTCCATATGTGAAGGTCTGCCTTGGTCCTACTTAGCTTGTCTGCCACACAGATTTGCTCTGTTGGAATGCAGGATGTCTGTATAGAGAGACTGTGTTGTGAAGCTATATCCCAAGCTAGCATGGCTAGTCTACAAATGGGTGTGACCTGGTTCCCCCTTGCTTGTTGATGTACCACATGATTGTGGCATTGTCTGTAACAACTTGAAGAATTTTCGGGGACCAAAGATGATTTGGAGAGCTGAGAGCCTCGATCAGGGCAAACATCTTCTTGATATTTATGAGCTTGCATTTATCCTTGGTATTCCACACATCCTGCATGTTTATCCCTCCTGAAGCTGCTCCCAAACAATGTTTGAGTTGTTTGAAGAGACTGACTGCTTTGAAACAGGGAGGGAGAACGGGAGATTTGGATTTAAGGACATCTGTTATGTCCAACCAATGGTTTTTATTCTGACAAACTCCAGCACTAAGATGTGAAGAGATAAAGGATGTTGATGGTGGGATCAGAGATTTCAGACATCACTGTATTGTTTTCATTTGGAGTCTTGGCAGGGATATCGTGAGAGTCATAGATGACATGAGACCCAAAACTCTGAGGTATTCACTCACAGTGACTGAAATCTGAGTGAAAACCATAGAAATAGAAATAGATCTAGATAAAGATTTATTTTGCCCTATGAAAGAGAAGCTCTTTGAAATGAGGTGTCTAGCTGACATCCTAGAAATGCAATCCTGTGTGAAGGAGTCAAGAAAAACTTTTGTATGTACTCTTGGAATCCCAGTTTGTGTAAGAGATCTCACATACAAGAGAGAGATTTCTGACACTTTGAAAAAGACTCTTTAAATATAAGAAAGTTGTCTAAATATAGAAAAATCTGGTTACCGTCTGGCCTGCAATGAGGTATAACTGGAGCTACACACTTTGTGAACACTCTTGGTACAGTGAATAGTCCAAAGGGTAAGGCAGAGAACTGATAACCTGATCCATACACACAGAATCTTAAGGAACATCTGAAGTCTGGCTGAATAGAGATGTGTTGCCAGGAAACTTGAAAGAGGAAGAAGAGGTAACAGGTTGTGAAGTGACATCATTTTGAATTTGGACACTATCACAAACAGGTGTAGAAAAGAAAGATCCAGAACTGGCCTCCATTAATTTTCTTTCTTTGGCACTAGGAACATACTTGAAGAAAATCCTTTCCTCACCTGGGAAGGAAGAACTGGTTCTATCACACCTTGGGAAAGCATGTGATGAAGAACTGGTGGAAACAAAAAAGTCTGATCTGGAGGATACGGAATGACTACCTGGAAAGGAGAATTTTCTTCCACTGCCATCTGTAACCTAGATGAATGATTTTCAGAACCTATTTGTCTGAATCTATCTGTTGCCAAACAGAAAAACAGAGATTCAGACTGGAAAAAAGGGGCCAAGGTGGGAGGGCTTCCCAATGTTTCTTGAACAGTCATTCAGACTTGTTGGACTGTTCCTGGGTTTTGGGAGGGTCACGCCTTCTTTTCTGAACACCCTTGACATTTCTTCTTAAATGTCTGCTTACCTGTATTTTGCTGAGACTGTTTAATTCTGTTTTTACCAAAACTGGATGAGGAGATAGAAAATCTATTGGAAAAATTTGGAAAAGGAGGGCTAAAAAATCTTAGTGAATCCCTGGATTAGCTTGCCCTTTTCAACACATGTTTTGATCACCTCTGCAGTAGGGGGCAGAACCCTAAATTTTAATCCAGAGGAGAATTCAAAATCTCATTTTTAACATCTTCTGGGAGGTTCTGAGTATGCAGCCATGTAAACCTCCTTAAAAATGTACCAGTGGCCATAGCATTGGAAAAAGTATCAACAGAGTCATAACCACACCGTAAACAATGAGTAGTGATTTGTGTAATAGACAAAACTAAGTTATTTAAAGCAGATTTTCTTCATGAAGAAAATGCAGGAAATGCATTCCTCATACTTTCACAAAATGTTAGAACAAACTCTAACATATATGTCTGACAATTAAAAATTTGGAAAATCAAAGTTGCAGAAGTATACACTTTTCCTATACCTATCAATAATTTTCTCAACCTTATCAGAAAGAGTAGGATTGGAATTAACTAAATGCTTAGCAGCAGTGGGATCAACTAAAGCTGTAGCTTCTGGGTCAAGTTTGAGAAAAGTGTATAAAAAATTAAAAGACTGAGCAACTTTATACACCCCCATCTGTCTTTTTAGGGGCAACTAGCTAACTATCAGGAAAAGTGCAGGCAGTAACACACATGTTCTCTAAAGAAGACAGAACAGGAGGAATGGGTGTAGGTTCTGGAAAATCCTTCTGTAATAATTCATAGTATATTCTAAGGACCTTATAACCCGCGGTGGTGCTGCTGTGGTAGCGTTGTCGCCTCACAGTCAGACGCTTTCCGGCTCGACTCTCATCTAGAGCGTCTTCTGCGTGGAGACATGCTTGAATGGGCATACCTTCGTTGAAGGTTGTGCGTCAGGGCTGGTAACTCGGCATGTAAAAATCAACTACCAATCATTAACAAACCGGAGTTCCGCTGTGGCGACCCCTAACTGGGAAAAGCCGAAAGACACAACTACAACATTCTAAGGACCTTATAAAACTCTGTGTTCTCCCACTAAAACACTGTCACCTTCTAGCAACAGTCTCAAAGAAAGAGAATCCCCCACAGGAAGAATCAGAAACTGAGCTCTCGTTTGAATCTGAGTCAGAAATCTGAGGAAAAAAAATGTATCTGTCCCTGTATCTTCCTGTTCAGATTCAGACTCTTGAATCTCTTCAGGAAAAGAGGAATCCCTGTTTCTTTTACCAGGAACCACTTTACAAGACAAATCAATAGCCTGAATTAAAACCTGAACCAGACCCTTTTATACTACTCCTATCCAAAGAAATTTGAGGAAGAGTAGATACATGCTGGTTTTCTATTTCTTTTTAACATGAAAAAATGCAGCCAACCAAGTTACTAATGACAGAAGCAGGTTCCCCAGGGACAGGCACAACATTCTGACACAATAGGGTAAACTTCTAGGTTCCCTATTCCAGAAGTAACAAGACTGCCTCTTCCTTGCCCACTGAGGAGGCCCCAACAGCTGTGGAGGAAGTGGCTGACCTCCAGTCCACAGTGGCTCTAGGTGCTACACCACAGGGATCCAGGGTAAAAGATGAGTGGCCTGAGGTACAACAAATAGCCACAGCAGGGTCACTCACCTGTGGCTGAGGCAAATTGCTAGCCTGTTGTGGTGGCAAAGGCTGTTAACTTATTTTTTTATGTTTCTGGTTGGAAGAAGAACTGACCATGGGTCCAGTAGTCTGTTCTATGGTCAAGCCAAAAATGGTGTCTCTTTCCCATGGAAAACAAATAACATTTGCTGGTAAACACTACTAGTTCACAAAAGTTGCATTTTGACAGAAAAAAACTGTACAAATACTATGCCAGCTCCAAAAAAAGTAAAATAAACACAATTTCTCCACAGCAAAATATGTTTTCACTTACTTTATACCACTTTTAAAATGACAGACCAAATGAGTGCTGCAGGTAAATTAAATTCCTTTCTCAAGACAATCCATTAAAACACAACACTCCAAGCTTTAAAATAACATCCCTGATGAGGAAAGTAATAAAACATCAACAAAATGAAGAAAATTGAAGTTTTTTCCCCCAAAAGGAGCTTATCTGTTCAGCAAAGGAAACCACAAGCTGCCATCAATCCTTGAAAGCCTCAGAGAGGTGTACACTTCAGTGGCAGTAAAGTTCTGAAGGGTTTCTCACCCAAACTTGCCTTTTAGTCAGCTCAGCTTGAGCTGCCTGACAGTCTAGGCATGTGGAAAGTGCCCTAAAGCTTTGGAAGCTGGTCAGGTGCTGTATCCTTGACAGGATATAATCCATATGGCTAATGCTACTGCAGCAGTGATTAATATGATGAATATCCCTGGATATGTCGCTTTGCTTGGTGGCCCCCTTACTTCTCAGGGAGTCATCCAGGTAGGCAGGATCCTATAGGGAATAGTAGGCAGGGTGTTAGTTAACATCATATGGTGGTATGTGGTCAATTTCCATAACAGGTATAGTGACTTGTAATGACACCAGCATGCTCACTGCATGCATTTGCCCACCTAACACAAATGTCTTGTCACTCTCTTTACTAAGTTGACCTGTGCGGTTCTTGGTCTCCACCAAAGGTTTCATGGGCAATGATCCCTCTCTGATCTCTCCCATGATAACAAAGATGGCCATAAGACACTTCATCTTATTCCCTCCCCTACTGAGCCTTCCAGTGGCCAGAGTCCAATCCTGAACTCACATCACCTATGACACAGATGAACACTTTCCTCTGCTCCATCAGGCTAGCTTATTTTTATGACATTTTGTGAGATTACTGGTTGACAGGTATATACTAGGTTAATGACCATCAGGGCCTTTATAAGCCTAGCCATTCAGCCCATCTCAATTGTGCCCCTATGCATTATGGGCATTTATTAGGAGGTGTTATGCTGGTTAGGAGGTTTCTAGAGATTATGCAGGGGAGGGGTATTTTAGTTTGGGCATTACTGTCTGTCTCTGTCTATCAGAGAAATGGGGGCCAGACAAAGGGTGAATTTCCAATTTTCCATTAATTGGTCAAGGTTATGCTTAAATAGGGTTAGGGATGGACTCTGCTTTACATGGACAGGGAACCTGTTCCAGGGCATGGAGATCCTCTGAGGCACATATCTGTTTCACCAACATGTCTTATTTATTTCACAAACAAAATTTTAATTTTTGGATGTAGCAGTTCTGATACTGTTCATTTTGTTGATGAGCACAAGATTAATTGGAGCTAGACCCAGGGATACCTTGTATGCCAGGCATAGATCGCCTCTCACTAACCTGTAGTAGACAGAGTATAGCAGTAGGGCTTTAAGATGATCTATATAAGATAATGTGTTTATACCTTGGATTCTTCTCCTAAGGAAACTTTGTGTGCATTCCAAATGTTGCGTATGTCTGGTCAGGTACCCACTGAAGGGGGCATTATACTCAATGATGGGTCTGATAAGGGCAGCATAAAGTGGCACAGTGACTTTCTTGGACCTGAATGCCATACACTTACTTGTAAGTTAGGCTACATAGAATTATTTTCTTCCTACCTTGTCCACATATTGGTTAAATGCCAGATTACTATCTACATATGTTCCCAGATCCCTGACTACTGGGTTCATTCTTAGGGGTGCCTTATTGATGGCATTAATTAGCTAGGGATGGCAGTTTTCCCAAAAGGTGCTAGAATGTATTTCTTGACATTGAGTTGTAGTCTGTGACTTTGGCACCAGTCTTTTGTCTGTGTTAGACCCTCTTGTAAGATGTCTGTGTCATGGGGGAATCTATGATAGCTCACAATTTGCATTCATCTGTGAACTTGTTTGGCCAAAGGCCCTTGACATTAGCCTTTACCTCTGAGAAGTAGATGTCATATAGGAGCAGTCCCAACATAGATCCATGAGGTATCCTGCTGATGACTGGTTAGTGGAGGTGGCATTAGCAATTCTGACTTCCTGGGTCCTGTGTGTAAGCCAGCTGGCAATCCTATGAGTTATGTAGGGGTTTATGCCCAATTCAGTGAGTTTGTCAACAATACCTGAGTGGGGTATTGTACTGAATGCCTTAGCCAGGCCCATGTAGGTGGTGTGCACCATTTTCCCTTCATCCATTGCCTTGGTGACTTTCTCAAAAAAGTAAACCAGGTTTAGTAGGCATGACCTTCCCTTAAGAAAACCAAACTGGGTTGGGCCCAGTGTGTGAAGGTGGTCTATGTCTTCGTTGAGCATTTCTATGATAATTTCTTCCATGGCTTTGCATGTTTGACTAGTCAGACTAATAGGTCTGTAATTTCTGGGGTTGGTTAATGGTCCACCCTTGTAAAGTAGGATAACCATTGCAGCCCACCCTTCTTGTGGCACAAAGCCTGTCTAGAGGCTATAGTTGAAAAGTGATGCAATGGGTCCTGATGGGTCATGTTTCAAGCTATTTTGAAGGCATCAGAGCTCATTGAGGCTATGTTTTTGGCCTTAGTGAGCACTGCCAGAACCTGCTACCTGTTAATAGCTGGGGGTATGCTAGTAGGTATTTCATAGGGGGAGGTGTGGGGAGTGGGAGGTGAAGTTTGAGAGCTGAATTTGTCAGCCAGCAAATTTTCTATGTCACTGTGCTCAGTGAAGTGCACCATTGACCACCTGCTCGGCACACTGCTGTGTGCTGCCTTTGAGGTTTTGGATATAACTGTAGAAGGCCTTGTGGTTATCTTTAGCCTGTGAGACTATCTTGACCTTGTAATTAGCCTTGCTGGAGTTAATTAGTCCTCTTAGTTTCCTGTTTAGTTTAAATAGAGAGCTGCTATCATTGTGGGGGTTGTTCTTGATTTTAACCGTAACTTCTTTCCTTTTGTTACATACCTTATTAAGGTTAAGATTCCACCAGTGTGGTTTATTTTTAGAGTTTGTTTTGTTTTGTACTTACTTCTAGCAGCTCCAGCAGTCTCTCTATAGCCATTTAAATGGTTGTGAAGGGTCTCAGTGAACAATTCCACATATGTTGTTGTGAACTTGGGGTTGTTAGGGGACTGAATTTTGAAAAACTATAGCTTAATAGGATGTAGTTTCCTTTGGAATAGCTTCTAACTATTACAGGGCTTGCTAGGGTTACTGAGTTGCTTTCTATTTGAAAGGAGACAACTTTGTGGCCCGACCTCACCAGTGAGGACATGACACTGGAAGGTGTTGGGGGGTGCAGCACTCTCCTATATTGCTAAGTACCAGGTTCAGTATGTTTGAACCTCTAGGGGTTGTGTGCACTATCTGGTCAAGGGTATTTTTGTTAATAAAGTCCAAGAATTATTGTATCTTTAAGTATGAGGCAGTGTACATTTCCCATTCTAAAGAGGGGTAGTTAAAGTTTCCCATAAGCAGTATATTTGGTTTAATGGTGAGTGTCTCCAGTAGGTCTAGGTATGAGCTATGGGAACATAGGGAAAAAGGGTGACCTACAGCTAGCTAGGATATGGTATGTGACTTTGTTTATGGTGACTTGTACTTGGATTTATTCCGGGGCATCATCCTGTTTACCCAGTGTAGTTATACTTACTGCTAATTCAGATTGAGCTTCCTCCACCTTTTGTCCTTGTCTGTGCAGCTGATGGTATAAATGTGTGGAAGGTACTGAAGCCTTGCACTGCCAGAGTACTTTCTGTGGATTTAAACCATGTCTTGGTAATGGCACTGATGTCTATATTCTGCAGAGTGAGGAGAGTTTGTAGGGTGTGGACTTAGGTTCTTAGCATTGAACAATATCATTTAGTTTAATTTGTGTTTTATTTGCTATATCAGTAGATTTGTCAATTTAGCATTACCTAAAAAAAAGCTCTGGGGGGAGACAGGTGCAGACCATCTTTTGCAAAACAGCATGGCTTGCTACTCATGTCCTTCCATGCTGACATATATTGAATCCCCCTTGAAAGACACACGAAACTAAGTCAATTCTTGAAGTCAATTATCTTTTGTTCGTACTGTGGCATCATCCTTACTGAAGGTAGAATGCTGCTCAGTGCAAGGTATATACCTGCCTGAGACACATACTCAGAGAGACCAACAATGTCTTTCTTCATACAGTTCAGGGAAATATGTTTCAGGTCATTAATATTCACATGGACTATTACAAAATCATACTGGTACTTGTGGTTTAATAACTTGAGTGCGTGCCCGACTTGACAGATCCTGGCTCCAGATAACAAATGAACCATTATATTCTCCTTGTTCAGTCTGGGAAGTGGGCATTAGTATGTAGTACAATGGAATCCCCTATGACATGAGTCCCGGGTAATGTGTTGGCTTGCCTTATTGACTTCACTCTTAGGGCTCCACTGGGTGTAGGCATATGTGTGGTGTTCGGTGTTGCTTTTGGTGAGTACTTTAGAGGTTGCTGAGGATAGGCCTTGTCATTTATAGGCTTTGGAAGTCTTTGAGGCTTTGGAAGATTGCTTTTTAATGACTCAGCATAGGTTGGTTTATGTGTGTGGTGGACAATAAATGTGATGGATGTAGTGTGTTTGTGTTCTTCACAACCATGTTTGCATGCAGGAATTTTGCCTCCAGTAATTTGTTTGTTTCTTTAAGGATTAAAAGGTTGCCTGTGAACATGAGGCAATTGCTGCATTATCTCTGGATGCCCATATCTACCAACTTGGCTACAGAGACATTTGGAAATTGCATATCCATGCTGTCTGGACCTGTATTTGAGTGGGCTACTGTACATCATGGACTGGATTATACAGAGCTCTCCTTGGGTGCTCTCTGGGGTTTGGCACTAGACTAGGTTAGTCTGTGCTAAGATTTGAAAGTGGTGCTGTTTAATGTGATGTAGACAATTTGTAGTAAAGGAGGTTTACACAAGTGCAGTATTGGCTTGCCAGGTGGGCACTGAGTATTAAGGATACTTGGAATACAATAGGTGGGAAAGCACTTAGATTATACAACTGACAATAGTGATGAAAGGTGGGAGTGAGGGACTTTGGATGTCAGATTACCATATGGTGTAGAAGCCAGAGACACCCTTTTAAAATGATAACAAGAGAAGAGGGGGGGGGGGGAGTTGGAGCTCTAGTCCTATGGTTACAATTTCAGAAAGTTTAGCTTATTGTCCGAGTGGGGGTGTGGCAGACTCAAAGAACATGGGGAAAAAACAGTATCAGGGTAAACAGAAATGCACTGGAATGCAACTTTAAATAAGTAAATGCAGCTATAAAAAGTACTGAAGTTCAAATCCTGGAGTAGAATAAACAATACTGGCACTACTGCAGTCTTACCACAGACTAAGGCACCAGATTATGTAGAACTTTACCAATAACGGACAATAAATGATTACGTCAGGTAATTCTACTTGTGGAAACAGAAGTGCAGTATAATGTATAAACAATGCTAAAATCATGCAGTGACATACAATCTTCACACAACCACACACATATTATTCATATTTTTAAATGGCTTTGTCAAAAGATACATTCCAGTCTGTCAGCTGATGATTAGTTGTCATCTAAGTAGTGTTTTATACCAAACATATAAAATATTCACAGATGTTGCTTTGTCAAGATAATGATATTAATGTACTCATTCTGAAATACAGTGATCCATTTCTGAGCACTATTAGTGAGTTCAAAAGAGTTACTGTTAAAGCAGATTGTTTCCATGCAGATTAAAATTTATAGTTCTTTCCAACATTTAAAAGCTAATGAATAATGCATCGAATGACAATGAACAAGAAAATGAGAAAAACAGATTATAAAGCAGCTTTACCTTCTTTATTTATTTAGACTCTGTTAACCAGATAATATGGATAAGCCACAAAAGTTTTTTTTTTCAGAGTTTCACAGGTAACTCTGAAATATGTTGTGGTTATATAATTTACCTGAATCAAAACTATATCCATGGTGAGGCTACTGAATCAAAACACAAATCTGCCAGATGTATCTCATTTGTATGACATTATCTTGTCTGCTTAACTACTGCATCAGCATATACAAGCTTTAGTATTTCCATTTATATACCTTTTTGACATTTTACCCGCCCTGCTGTCTGATGACCATCAGCCTTCCTCTCAGTCCAATGTTATGTTCATTCCTTTTCACTGGCATAAGACCCAGTGAGAGGAAGTGCCATAGGGGAAGCGTTGGTTTAATGTTTAAGGCCTTCTTTTTATGGACACAAGGTACAAGGTTGGAGTCTGACCTCTGGTAAATGTCTAGTTATTACAAGCAAAAACAGTCAAAACCAGTCTAACTGAGGTATATAACAAAATCCAGATGTAAAACCAAACAAAAAATGTATTACTTCAAACAAACATTAAACAGTAAGTGCTTTCATCTCAAATGATAAGACTCCTTCAGCATGGTTAATGCATGTAGAAACACTAATTTATACCTCTAGAGTCAAATGATGTACTATTGCTAATTAATGCTTTAACCATTTCCTTCTCAAAAAAAGCCACCGAATCTTCTTTGTTGTTAAGACCAGGTGGATAACATGATTTCATCTTATTTGCCAAAGATATTCCAACCACCCTAGTTCTTCTTCAGCATTAAACATCTTCTCAATGCCTTTTACTTCATCTAAAACCACAAACTTAAAATCTGTTTTACATTTAGTAATTTTGTAATGTTTCCCAAGAGCATTTTTCTCATCCCCCACAGACACAGCATATTTGTGCTCTTGGAAACCATTACAAAACAACTAAGAACTTAGTGAAGGAAAGGGTTAAAGCATTAATTAGCAGTAGTACATCACGTGACCCTAGAGGTATAAATGAGTGTCTCTAATTGCATTAACCAAGCTAAAGAAGTCTTATCATTTGAGACACAAGCGCTTACTGTTTAATGTGTTGTTTGAAGTAATACATTTTTTGTTTGGTTTTACATCCGGCTTTTGCTTGTTAAATGTCTAGTTATTGACTAGGCTTGTAATAGTCTTCAGATTGATTGCCTAGAATTTACTTTTAAACCTATTTAGGCAGATGGCAGGGTTTTTTACTTTTCTTTATATGGCCCTGACCCCACAGCATATGCCATGTAACATACCCATGATTCAGAATGCAACTGATCTTAGCAAGGGTATGTCATTTCAAACTCTTGTTTCCCTCAGATCCTTGAAGAAGATAAGGTAGGTATCAGAAAACGAAATAAATGTATAAATATCTATCTTTTTTTTAGTCATTTTATGACAGAGTGAAGCTACACAGGCAGTAGCATCTTGTTTTTCAGAGTAGAAGGGAGGATACTTTCACAAAAGAAGAATAAGATAGGCATAATTCACTACAGGGCTTTCTCCAATGCACTGATAGTAATGCAGCAACCAGTGATGCTAAATCCAGAGGATCATGCTATGCTGATTTCCTGTATGTAAAGTAAGTACAGCTGTCATTGAGAAGCTTTTGAATTAATGACATACCCATAAGGAAATTATATGGGGATTCTACCACAGTCATAGAAACAAAGAAGGCAGAATATATATGTATGTGTTTGTCCTAGTTGCAAGTCTGTTGCAGAGAAAATAACATTTGAATGCAACATTAGTATATAACATAATGGTAAAGTGAGACAGAAATGTTACAGTACTCAAGTAAAGAAAGTTGGAAAAAGAAGGATAGCTTAAAATGTATATGGAAGCACGATAGCCCACATTACTTATCTCCAAGCCAGGAAATCACAAAACATTTTCTGTAAATTCCTAAAGCTCACACATAGACTCCGACAACACCCCCTACTACATGGTGACATTCATCCCAACCCTGGCCCAAACAACAAAAACACCACTGACTCCCATAGATCAAATTCCTCTACCACCTACACCCCCACAAGAACTCCTAATTCTCTCTTTATAGCACATCTCAACATACGTAGCTTAAACAATAAAATTGCCCACCTTCATGCTCGATTAGACATACATTCGTTTGATATCCTATGTCTAACAGAAACATGGCTCAAACCTGTAACCCAGGACAATGAAAATACCCTACCTGGATTTAATATTTTGAGCAGGGGTGGTTCGTGCTATTGGACTGCAGGACTGCAGCCCTCCCAGCTGTAAAACAAAAAAAATTAAACAAAATATAAAATAAAATAACAAAAAGATAATAAAAGCAACCGCAAGTCCCAGAACATTGCGCATGCCGATATTCGGACTGTGGGTGAACCAGTGTGGAGCATGCGCACAGAATCCAGACTGTCTTCACCAGCAGTCCAGATTACTAAGACAACATGCACATCTACAGTTTCCCAGCAGTCTATGCAGTCAGAATTGCATAGACTGGAAGGGGATTGGACTGCAACATCCGCAGGCAGGGTGGTCTCGCGGGACAGACAGGACGAGCCTTAGGTGCTCTCGTGGGAAGGGCTTGCCTACTGCATTGTTTTAACAGCTTGGTGATGATGGTGCAGGAATGGAGATGATGGAGCTTGCTGCTTTGCAGTTAAGAGGTGTTTGCTGCTTTTGACGGACGTGTGTGTGTGTGTGTGTGTGTGTGTGTGTGTGTGTGTGTGTGTGTGTGTGTGTGTGTGTGTGTGTGTGTGTGTAATGCCCCAGTTGCTAATGGTGTTGGGTAGAAAATAAGGCTTGAACCCTGTACCTTGGGCCCAAATGGCAAGAGCCTAAATTCCCTACCCACCACCATTTGTGAAAAAAAAATGCAGAATTTTGCCTCATATTTGTTCTGTTCCTCATAAAATCTGTGGTTTCTGTATTTCTGTTTTTCAGTATCCACAGTGGTGGTGCTGCGGTAGCGTTGTCGCCTCACAGTAAGACGCTGTCCGGTTCGATTCTCAGCTAGAGTGTCTTGTGCGTGCAGACATGCATGAATGGGCATACCTTCGTTGAATGTTGTGCATCAGGGCTGGTAACTTGGCACGTAAAAGTCAACTACCAATCATTAGCGGACCGGAGTTCCACTGTGGCGACCCCTAACCGGGAAAAGCCGAAAGACACAACAAGTACAGCTTGTTGTACAGTGGTGCAGTGGTAGCATTGCTGCCTAACAGCTGCAGGTTGTCTGGTTTGATTCTTGGCGGGGGTGCCTTCAATGTGGAGTCTGTATGTCCTCCCTGTGTTTCTGTGGATTTGCGCTGGTGTCCTTTCATCTTAGAAAGATGTGTCTGGAGTGTTTCTTCCTCTGCCAAAAATTGCCTTTTGTTTCAAATCAGACTTTCCTGGTTAACAAATGTTAAATAAATAAAAATGACAAGCACTGGAATTTCAGACTTCATATTCTTCAGAAAGTACATGGTAGTACAAAACCTATTATTATAGCAAGTTTCTAAGTTTATAAGATGGATATTTGAAATTTGCCCCTATATTTGAGACTGTATTCCCCCATTATTGGCTTCGTCCAGATTTTTTCTGCCAAGGTTGAGAGCTAAGGTGATAACTGAAATCACTGAATATATTTGGGGGCTGTATTCCTGCATTACTGGCTTTGTCTATGTGTTTTTGCTAAGAGGTTGAGAGCTATGGTGAGAACTGAATTCACTGAATATATTTGGGGGCTGTATTCCCCCATTATTGGCTTTGTTCAGGTGTTTTGTGCTAAGATGTTGACAGCTATGGTGAGAACTGAATTCACTGAATGAAGCCATTTAAGTTTCAGTCTTCCTCTTTTATAAAATGCGTGATTGATTTGGCATAGTGGTATGTTGCTCTGACTATTTTGCCCAGAGTCCTGGGTTCAATACTTGGCAGTGAAATGTATGGTGGTAACACAGCATTTTATTCTAGCAACTTTCCAACATTATACAAGCAATGTTTAAAATGTGTTCCTGTGTTTTTTGGTCTTTTGCTACCCCCCTAAATTTTGGCTTTTTCCAGATTTCTTGTGCTGCAAAGTTCAGAGATACAGCTGAGTGTCAAGTAGATTTCACAAGAAGCTGAGAGCTGCAGGGGAACAATAGTTTAGTGATGCTTATGCTGAGTCTGCTTGCATTGTTAAAAGCACAACAAGTAGTGCATTTGCCTTTTGATGCAGAAGGCTGTGGGTTCTACTCCCACAGTAGGTAGATTAATTGCTGATACTGTACTGTATTGTAAAGGGGGTGGATGCTGCAGTCCTTTTTGGTGAAGATACCTAGTAACTCTGAACCTGTTATCAGTTTGCCATCCATTCCCTATTGCAATATTACTAGCTTATCGTTTTTTAATGAAACCTAGGCAATTTATTCCTCAAGGGCAACAGACACATTATTTGTAGATGAAACAATGAAATATGAAATTGTTTGCTAGCAGCAACCTCTTCATTAGTTACAGATTTCTTTAATGTGGAATTATTTAGACGACTTTTACTTCTTCAGAGATTGTGCATATTTACTGATACTGGTGGACTGTAGAAGTTTGAGTAGACTTTTATGATAGAAATGTTCTAATTTGGGCAGTTTTGTTGTTATTGGTGCATGCATTTTTTTCATTGTTTACTGGAAAAATGTTCTGAATTGGGCAGTTTTGTCATTATTGGTGCATGCATTTTGTTTCATTGTTTACTGGAAAAATGTTCAAAACAAATTTAAAATGCCCTCTAGAACTGTACTATATTGTGCAAGGAATATAATTTAATAAAATCAGAAAGGTGTATCAAAGATCACGTGTATGTTTCACGTGCAAGAGGCCTATGATTTGAAAACAGCCCAGAGTTAATCTTTATCTGTCACTGGCAAAATGTATTTTCTTTGAATGTGGGTTTCAATGCTGTTTCAATGAATGTGAGTTTCAAGGGCAGAGAAGTTTTAATGCTAAGTCTGTTTTCATTGTGAGATTGCATTGCTTTGTTTAGCAGATGTCTTAGTGTTTGTGCTGTAAAATGCAAAATAAAACTTTCAAATGAAGTCCAAATCATCGTAGAAGTAAAGCAGTATGCACATTAGTGTTTATGGTGAATGGGGTGAAATTGCTAAGTAATGATTCATTGGAATAGCTGAAGGGGGGAGGCTCCATTCGACCATGATTTTGTGAGGGGGAAGGGCGGCAGACTCACAGACAGCTCTGGTTGAAGTATAAATCTCAACTGCCCAGATTTTTACAGAATGAATAGATTTTTGCTTCTTATTTTTGGTTTGTTCCTCATTAAATGTGTGGTTTTCTGGCAAATAATTTAGGAATTAAGTCACTAAATAATGAGACACTGAGTTTCAGACTTCATAACCTTCAGAAAAATGCATGCTAAAGCAAGACCTGTTATTCTATCAAATGTCTCAGTTTATACAACAATTTTTTGTACTGTTATAAGTATATTTGGCCTTGTCCAGATTTCCTGCATTAACAGGTTGAGAGGTATGTGCAAATAAATTACTTTAAAGAATTAGACATATCCAAACCTCTCAAATGTCCCCAATTTTGGCTCAAAATGTTGCTCTTCCCCTAATAATCCTGCCGCAAAATGGCAATTTTGGAAGAAAACGTGGAGGGTTTACAATTAAGAAATAACTGTAATAATCAGAGTTATAGATTATTTTTATTTCAGCAATGCATGTAAATTATTTTATTTTGTCAGCTGATCAAGTTAGCAGTACTAATATTAAAAAGGTGTCCCTTCTTTGACAGGTTCCCAGCTGTATTGTGTGGCTATTTTATATTTTTGCATCACATTTTTGGACCATTTTTCATAAAATTTGTTTTTCTGGGAAATTAGTAGCAAATCATTAAAGACTAAAGTTAGAAAATAATGACAGACATTTGTGTTTCAGATTTCATACCCTTCAGAAATTCATACTAATGCAAGACCTACTACTCTATTACCTTTCTAAATTTATAAGAGCAATATTTAAAATTGTCCTTATTTTTGGGCCTTGTCCCACTTCTATGTATGGCTTTGTCCAGATTTCTTGCTCTGAGGTTGAGAGTTATGACAAATGTGTCACGGCCATCACAGTCAGCCAGAGACATTTCAAATTGTGACATACTTGTTGCACCCAACTGCCCATGTAGTGTGACTCTGGATGTGTCCAAGCAAGGCAAGGAGCAGTTATGCAGTGTAAATGTGCAGAGTATCCCCCCATCCAAGGTAGACACAAGTACTACTTTTATTCTGTCCTTGATTTTGCAGAATGTTCTGGTTTGTCATATTTTTATACTGTTGATTTACGCTTATTATTACTCAGAAAATGCCTGTTGCTCTGTGTTTAAGTAACAATTCTTTAAAGACCATCAGGTAAGCTTGCCTAAGATTGTAAGATGCAAGTAAGCTTTAATAAGCATACTGTTAAAGGATTGCCAACAGTGAAAGCCTTTCTGTTGCCATGCAGAGAATACTTACATAACTAGATAACGTATAGGCCTTGGGTATTGAAATGCATATGGCAGTATTTGTAATAAAGGACAGGATTACATCATTTTAAGAAGTTTATTACATTTGTTGGAGACTTGCAGTCATCACTGCAGGCTTTACCTGTAAACCAAACGGAATGCCAATCTATCATGTGTGGTCCATTACCTGTACAGTAATCCTTTAAGCAATGTATCTTGAGCTTGTTTCTTGTTTGCTTTTCATTTTTTACCTTGATCATGTTTTCCCCATGAAACAAGTAGATAGTTGTTGTCAGGCAGCAGGTCTTTTTTGGATAAGAAACATTTTTACAAGTGGGGTATCACAGAGATTGCTACTTTCAGCATGTTACTCGGTACGTTAATAAAGCTGAATATAAATTATAATTAGAACTGCAGTGCAAGGAGGAGTGGTTTGAATTGAGTGCTGTTTGATTTTCTTGTACTTGATTTTGACTGGCATTCCAGTAATGTATTTAAAAAGTAATTTATTGTTTCATGCCTCACAACCTTTTTGCTTCCATCTAGACATTAAGTAAGCTGTCATGCAGCTAATGCATTGAAATATTTTTCTACACTTCACATTGTCTTGATTGGACTCTCATAATGACAGTTTGGCACCCAGAGCAGCGTATTTAATTAAAGTTCCAGTTTTTGTGATTTTGAGCATAGCTCCTCCTCTTTCTAGGTGACCACACCCCTTCCATTGGCCCCACCCATTCAGCTATCTCCTGCAGCTCCCCTTCAATTTGAACTCACCAGCCACAACTGATTTTGAGATTAGACTGCAAAACCAAAAAGGATGGGTGGATGACAAAACTATACAAATTAGGGCTACAAGTTATTTCATTAGATGCACAACTACCTTCAGATAGTAATTCTGAAATCCTTATTTCTAAACTTCAAATCAATGCCTTCAAATCCATCTATATAATATGCTCCTACCTTCCTCCTGGTAATAACATCAACACCCTTGAAAATATCCTTAGCTGGCTCTCTACTTGCTTCCCACAAGAAACCATAGTGTTGGGTGACTTTAATATAGACTGGAATAGCTGTACTTCAGCCAAACCTACTACCCATATAAACCTGTATGTTTTTTTCCCAAACAATTACCACCCCCACCAGAATACATAAACCCAACAACAAAGAAAGCACCTTAGACTGGATTCTAATAAATAGTCATCCCCTTACATACAAAGCAGGTACCCTTCCTGATGATATTAGTAACCACTCATTGACCTATATAATTAGACAAAAGAAATATATTCCCAACCCAACCATTCTTCAAACTACCTAGAACAACAGAAATTTTAACCCAGAAAGCTTCCAAACTGAACTTAAGGCATGTGATTGGTCACCCCTACAACACCTCCTACTAGAGGATGCAGTGTTATACTTTAACACCACATTCTTACAAATCCTGGACTACCATGCCCTACTCACTCTATCAGAACTAGGTCCAAAACTGCTCCATGGCTCACAAAAGAGACTAGGCATAAAATTCTAGAAAGAAATAAAATCTGGGCCAAATGGAGAACTACTAAACACTCAACAGATCATCAAAACTTTAGACAGATGAGACATGCCACTAAAAAAATCAATATTTCTTGACAAAAAAAACTTTTACTTTCAACTCCAGCAAACTCATCAACATAAACCACAGACATTCTCGACAGGTATTAATAAATTCCCACATCCAGGGCACTCCAAAACACCAACCCCATCAGGTACCACTCACGACAATCCCGAGCATATTGCTGATGCCTTTAATACCTTCTTTACTGAAGCTATCCAATCTCTAGCTAATTCCCTACCTCCTGTTAGCACAACCCTGCCTTCCTCCACAACTAGCTTACTTCCTACATTTCATTTATGACCAGTTCCAACATCCCTCATCTGCACCCTTCTTCAAAAACTCAAACCTTGCACACCTTCAGCTGACCTTCTACCAGCTGAATATCTGTAAATTACAGCAAAAGTACTAGCCTATCCCATTTCCATCCTAATAAATAGAACCATTACTGAAGGAACCATCCCATCGACTCTGGAAAATCTCCCATATTATCCCACTACATAAGGGCGGCAACTCAACTGAACTCTCAGACATTCGCCCAATAGACTTATTCTCTCCTTTAGCAAAAATCATGGAAAAATGCATCCACCTACAACTACTAGATCACCTACTCCAAAAAAACTTACTAGCTAACTGTCAGCATGGTTTTAGGCCATTCCACATAACCACTGCTGCCCTCTTATCCTTTTCTGACTGCATTAACAAAAATCGTAATGAAAACATGCTATCCTCTCCACTCTTTATTGACCTCTCTAAAGCCTTCGATATGGTTAACAATCAGCTACTTATAAATATACTAAAATCACTCTCACTAGCTACACAAGCATTACAATGGTTCAAGTCCTACTTAGAAAATAGGCAACGGGCTGTCCTTCGGGATAATAATCTTTCCACACATCTTTCTATTACCCTTGGTGTCCCTCAAGGCTCTATTTTGGGACATCTCCTATTCTCAATTTTTATTAACGATCTAAAATGTAAAACTTCCTCAAGCTACCTACATTCAATATACAGATGATTCCATATTAATATGCTCCGCTACTTCTTCAGCTGAACTACAAGCCCTCACCCAAAAGTGTTTAACATAGTAGAAAACTGGTTCCTACAATACTGCCTCCTCCTGAACCCCCCAAAAAACAAAATTATTGCTCTTCACTCCTACACAAAAGTCCTCCCCAATAGACTTTACAGTTATATCCAGTAATGGCACTGTCATATCTTCTGACCCAACCACCAAACTCTTAGGTGTAATAATTGACCACAACCTTAACTTTGACACACACATCAACACTGCAATTAAATCAGTTAACAGAAAACTAGGCTCCCTATACAGGATTAAACCTTTCCTTACTCCTTTAGGTAGAACTTATTGCCCACACCCATTTTATCTTCACCATCCTCTATGCCTCACCCATTTATACCAATCTATCCAAAAAGAACCTCAACAAACTGGTAACCTCCTGTAATAACATTGCCCAGATTTGCTACTGGCTCCCCATTTAGAACCCACCATTGTCACAATCTAAAACAGCTAGGATGGCTCGAATGGCAAAATCTGCTTCAATTTCACCAACTTATTACAGGTTCATAGGTTCATAGGTAGGTACTAGTCTATCGGCCCAAGGGCCTACGTAAGCCTAGCCAACAAGGTTCCCTGGCTTACGCCACCCAAGAAAGTTATTTTCCTGTGCCATTGTCGAGTATCACCCACAAGATCCTTTATCAACCTAGTAATACTCCAATACTCACTAGCCTTATCACTCCTTACAAAAATCTTACAACCCTATGCTCAGCAGATAAATTACTAGTAGCCATGCATAAATCCAACAATAAAGCTGGGGACTCGCTATTCTCCAACTCGGTGGGGAAAACCTGGAACTGGCTTCCCAGTGAACTTTCATCTCTTTCTTCAACATTACTTTTCAGAAAGCAAATTAAAGTATACCTTAAAACTCACAGGCTATGCCAATGTACTAATCCAGACTAATAATCCCATTCCAGCTATGTCCACTGTATAACAAATATGAGCGGGCGAAAAACTGAGCGAGGTCCAAGTAATATTAAAAAATTCACAGTTTTATTAGCGCTTTCGGTGAGGTCAGTGCCTCCCCTTCTTCAGATAACAAACCAACTAATTAACAAGCTTTTTATACTAAATTGAGAACAGTTAATCAAATTCAATAATTGTCTCTTGGACTAGCCTTAAAGAGACACAAGTTATAAACCAGTTCTTGTATGCATAAAAAGCCAACATGCGGAAAAACATTCATTACTAAATCAAAATATAAAAATATATAAATATGAATATAAAATGTCAAATTATGAGCTGTGCTAATGTTATTGCTATCATAATGGTAAACATTAAGTATTGCTCATTATAAAATAATGCTTATAAATCAAAATAAGATTACAAAACTAACTAATCCTTGAGAAAAAATAACATACAAGATATATAAAATTTCATTAATATAAATGTAGCTGTTAGAGACAGCTATGTGCCACTACTTATAATATACTATATTCGTGCCACCATATGATGTACGTATTATGAAATTAATTTGTGATTTATAATCTAACTATGTCAGATAACCTTAATGTAAAACCATAAACTAACAGACAAGATTATTATAAACTATTATAAACTATCTACTTACCAATTAAAATGGAATAACTAACATAATGTATATAAAAGCTTACTAGCATAATACCCTTAGTAGTTTATATTAAAAATAAGAAATTAAAAACTTTTTATTTTGTTTATCATAGTAAGGTGAACATGGAACTGACCCCCCCTTAAAGCTAATATGATTATATTTAAGTATATTGTATCTTATGTTTTCAATATAAACAACTAGAAATAGATGAAATTATGTGGCAAATAAGAACAGTGGCCCACACTTTTCCAGGCCTTAATGAATATGTTTCTATTAAAAGCATTTTGAAATGTTTGGCTCTAAGAAGATAAATGATATACTTTATATTGTATTATGCTAGTAAGCTTTTATACACATTATGTTAGTCATTCCATTTTAATTGGTAAGTAGATAGTTTATAATAGTTTATAATAATCTTGTCTAACTGTTAGCTTATGGTTTTACATTAAGGTTTTCTGACATAGTTAGATTATAAATCACAAATTAATTTCATAATATGCACGTTATATGGTGGCACGAATATAGTATATTATAAGTAGTGGCACATAGCTGTGTCTAACAGCTACATTTATATTAATGGACTTTTATATACTTTATATGTTATTTTTTCTCAAACCTTAGTTAGTTTTGTAATCTTGTTTTGATTTATAAGCATTATTTTATAATGAGCAATAGTTAATGTTTAGCATTATGATATCAATAACATTAGCACAGCTCATAATTTGACATTTTACGTTCATATTTATATATTTTTATATTTTGATTTAGTATTGAATGTTTTTCCATATGTTGGCTTTTTATGCATACAAGAACTGGTTTATAACTTGTGTCTCTTTAATGCTAGTCCAAGAGACAATTATTGAATTTGATTAACTGTTCTCAATTTAGTATAAAAAGCTTGTTAATTAGTTGGTTTGTTATCTGAAGAAGGGGAGGCACTGACCTCGCCGAAAGCGCTAATAAAACTGTGAATTTTTTAATATGACTTGGACCTCGCTCAGTTTTCTGCCCACTCATATTGGTTTTCATTGGTTTGTTTTGGTTGTTTGAAGTTTATGTCCACTGTATACTTATTTCTCTATTGCTGCTCTATGTCTACCTCTCTTATAAACTTATGACAGTAGGATCTGTAAGCTACCTAAAGTCTGTAATCTTTCTTGGGAACTACTTCAGAGTATAAACTTGCATAGCAAGCTTTCTATTGTATGAACGTGTCTCTACCTTATATATACTTGTCTTCTTTCAGTGAGTAGGATCTGTAAGCTACCTAAAGTCAAGTTTAACCTAGTCTTTCTTAAGAACCTCTACAGAGTATGAACTTGCATAGCAAGCTTTCTCCTGTATGAATAGCAAGATGTCTACTGTATGAACATGTTTCTACTTTATAAATATTTGTTTTTCGTTCTTTTATAACATGTTAGTTATATGATTACTAAGCTGCTATGTAAAATTGCATTCTAGTCTGAAATTGTACTGTACCTGACATTGCTATTATCTGTGTAGTGTTATCTGCTTAGTGGAGCTTATCTCCCCGGGCTTCTACTGAAAATGGACATAGATCCAGTTGGACTAGCCTGGTCAACAAATGTAAAATAAATAAATAAATAAATAAAATGTATGGTCAGTACAGAAGGTGAGGAAAAATGTAATTGGATTTTTAACAGTTATAAAGACATTCACATAAAAATGTTACCAGGACATAGTTAACAAGCCTATATGCCTTTCCTCTGCCCTTTTCTGCAATAGCACTTATAACTTATAATTTAGGTTTTTGAAGTATATCAACTCAGGAATCAAATGCCATCAATGGCTTACAGGAAAATCTGAAGGTATTCATTACTTGCAGAAGAACGAATAGATCCTGACATTCAGAAAAACTTACTGCACTGTGGAAGAATATTTTGAAGGCATTCTAACTGTAGTAAACTGAAGTGATTCAGAGACTACTCTCACGCTACAGTGGTGCTTATGAACTGGCTATAGAGTGGACAGCAGTCTTGTTGGTTAAGCCACATGCAAATCTAGCAATCTGATGAAGTGGCTAATTCTAGTTAGCCATGGGCTTTCCCATGGAAATAGTACCAACACCATAACAGCATAACAGAGCAATTTTCTGAATCACTGGACCACATTATTTTAGTCACAAAGAGGAATACATTTTAGATGGTGTCTTTCTTCTTCTTTTGCCCCTAGATGATGGCCAGCGGAGGTGGTCAGCCCATTAGTCAGTAGACTACTGTGGGTACCGCTAGAGTCCAGGCTTTCTTCATGACCACTTTCCATGCTTTTCACTCCATAGTAATGTTTCTGACTTCCTGTAGGTCTAGTCGCCAGCTTCCCAGGTCCTCTTCAACCTATTTAGCCCATGTCTTCTTTGGTGCAGATTTGTGAACTCTACAGGTCACAGGGCAGTCTCTCAATAAGAGCCTGTATGGCAAGTGGCAGGTGTCCATCCTGCACACATGTCCAAACCAGTGCAGCCTCCTGTTCTGGATCTGTTCACTGATTGTTGACTACTGATCACATCTGGTCAAGATGCTCTTATTTCTAATATGGTTACGAAGCGAGAGTCCCAAGATTTGGTGCAGGAGTTGCATTTGGAAAACCTCAAGCTTGTTCAGGTCTGGCTGGAGGAGGATCCATGTTTCCAATCCATAAAGAAAAATTGGTAAGAGCAGTGCCTGGAAAAGGCAAATCTTGGTGGTGATAGAGATGTTTGTCCTCTTCCATAGACAACACTTGAGCAAGGCAAATGCTGCAGTGGCTTGTACAATCTTACTATGGACTTCAGTTGTTGATGCCACTTTCTTCTCTTGTACTAGTGAATCCAGATACGTGAGTTCTTGCGTTTAGATGGTGTACACCGATTCGCTCCAAAGGATAGTTTGGATCTTGTAGGGCAACCTCAGGATGGTACAGCCAAGAGTGTGTGCATGCATGCATGCATACGAGAGTGTGTGTGCATGCTTGTGTCTGTAGGAGCATTAATACAGCTGATTGGATGTGTCTGGACTTGTGTGTGTGTGTGTGTGTGTGTGTGTGTGTGTGTGTGTGTGTGTGTGTGTGTGTGTGTGTGTGTGTGTGTGTGTGTGTGTGTGTGTGTGTGTGTGTGTGTGTGTGTGTGTGTGTGTATGTGTGTGTGTGTGTTTGCGTGTCTGTGTTTGTATATATGTCTGGATGGTCACCTGTGGAGGGTCTACAAAGTGAAGCCTTGCTAGTGTGTGTGTGTTTATGGGGGGAAGTGTTTGCATTTTTTGTGTATGTTTGTCTTGATGGTCACCTGTGGATGGTCTGCAATGTGGAGCCTTGAGAGTGTGTGTGTATGAGCATGTGAATGGGTGTATGAATGAACAGGTCTTTGACTGTGTGTGTGTGTGTGTGTGTGTGTGTGTGTGTGTGTGTGTGCGTGTATGTGCTGGTGTATATGTGTGTGTGTGTATGAGCATGTGAGCAGGTGTAAGTGAATACTTCTTTGAGTATGTATTTTGTGTGTGTATGTATGTATATGTGTATATGAGCATGTGAGTAGTTTTTTTGAGTGCATGTGTTTTTTGTGCGTGTGTGTATGTGAAGGGCAATTTCAACTCAAATCAAAATAAAATAAAGTAGAAAAAATATGTCCCAAAAACAAGAATCAGTAAAACCCCATATATTACAATCCTCCTTGGAGGAAACATGTACCCTAATCCTGGCCCCACATATAATAACCAACATCAAGATATCATTTCTCTTTCACACACTACTTTAACCCTCACAATAATCAATACCCACCCCAGCAATCAAACGTTTGCTGGCATAAACATTAGAAGCATAAGAAATAAAACTCCTGAAGTACATGCCAGGATTACCCAACACAAGCCTGATATTCTCTCTATAACTGAAACTTGGCTTAAACCACATAAAGAACTCTGAAATTACAACCACCCCCACCATTGCTATAATATCATGCATAATGACCATATAAAGAGGAAAGGTGGTGGTATTACTTCAATACTTCCCAACAACTACCACATTTCCCCCCACCAACAAAACAGTACCAACATTCATTTTAGTAGAGCTTCTTATTACATTCCTGAAAATAAACAAATATAAAGAAATATGTGTTACTTTCCTTTACATCCCTCGTGGAGACAATATAGCTACAATGGATGATATCCTACAATGCATATCCATAATAATCTCCCCAAAAAAAATTCTACCAGGTGATGCCAATATCAGTTGGTTGGACATAACCTCTAACTCCCTTACATCTAGCATAAACTTACTGTATATGATTTCACCCAACTAATTAATAGCCCTACACGACAGCAAGACATCAAACTCCTTATTAGACTGGATCCTACTATCAAACCCTAGCAAATTCACCACCACAGGTACATCAGACTCTCTCAGTGACTATCTCCCAATCTATATAATCAGACATCTCTCACATCAACTTAAGCAGCATGTTTATAAAATAACTGGCAATGTGTCCAAGTTTAAGCCCAAAATATTCATTGCTACCATTTCATCTATTAACTGGAACATCATAAAAATACTCCCCTTACATGATGCTGTAAATGAATTCAATAAAATGTTCTTAAATATCCTAAATAGCCTTGCACCTCCTAGAAGGAAGAGACCAAAAAGAGCAGAATACGAATGGGAGCTACAGATAAAGTGTGGAAAAAAACACAAAAATATAAAATGCCACAATATGTCAAAAACTTCAGGATGGTCTGCAACTGTACTAAAATGCAAATAAATGAAAAGAAAAATCAATACTCAGAACAATTGTAAACACAACCCTAAAAAATTATGGTCAGCCATTAAAGAAATCTTACATCCTGGGCAACAGTTCAATCCTAATTCCTCTCCCAATAACTAACCACTCGAAACTGCAATAGAATTCAACTCTTATTTCCTAGATAGTATAGCATCGCTAACCAAGGATATCCCAACATCTAATTCCAACCCTGCCATCAGCTGGATATCACCACATTTCACCTTCAAACCTTTGCCACATCCTGTAGAGCACTGTTCTTAAACATTGCTAAGCTATCTCCTTTAAGAAGAACTATCCTCTACACAACACTGCTTCCATCCTGCCATAGTTTTAACACCATACGTCTAACCTTTCTGGACACTGTTAATAAAGCTAGAGATACTGTTAAACTATTCTCCTCCTTATTTCTAGACTTGTCTAAAGCCTTCAACACAGTTTTTCACAGCAAACTTCTACTTCAAATGTCGTTACGAGGTCTATCTCAGCCCACACTTCTATGGTTCAAACACTAGTTGTCCATTAGGTATCAGTCAGTAAAATGGCCCTCCACCCTCTGTTTCAGTCACCACCAGTGTAACACAAGATAATATCAATAGCCCCTCCTTTTTAACATTCTCACCAACACCCACCACACATCCACACAACAAACCTCCATAATGCAATACCCAGATGACTCCACATTCATATGCACATCTGACAATGTGGCACATCTCAAATTACTCAGGAAGCTTTAACAGCCACTGAAACATGACTTTCTAACTCACAACTTGTGCTCAACCACCCCACAGAAAAACTACTTCTTTTTTCCCTAAAATCCATCTCTTATTAAAAAAAAAATGAATAAAATTATAAATGCTCTGAAGTCACTTCTTTTTACAGATGATACTGGATGATAATCTTAAATTCGACCTGTATATATAAAATTGCATTAAAAAATCACCAAAAACAAGGGATGTTTTACAGAGTTAAAAACTTTCTCACTAATGCAACTAAAACTTCACTTGCCACCACTTACCTCCTCCCCCCTTACTATTTTATGGCATTTCCATCCTTACTAACCTCCAGGCATTACAAAAAAACAAAACTTGTACAATGCCAAAATAAAGTGGCTAAAGTTCATAGGTTCATAGGTTGGTACTAGGCTATCGGCCCTAGGGCCTATACAAACCTAGCCATAACAATTCCCTGGCTATTTCTTCCCACACTATTTACTTTCCTGGACCCCTGTCTAGCAGGGCGACTGACGTGATCCCCGGGGTGAATTTCCTATCTCCCATCCAATCATCAAGGTTCCTTTTGAAGAGGGCCAAAGAGGTGCTCTGCTTGACATGTATGGGCAGTCTGTTGCAGAGTCTGGGGAGTCTCTGGGTCAGGAATCTATCCCTCCAACATGTTTTGTTTATTGTGATGACAAGGTTTAGATCCCTGGAGCGTGTGACTCTGAGGGATTGGAATTTCTTTAAGTGTAGCATGCCCAACAGCTCTGGGTTTGACATGGCCTTGTATGTTAAGCAGAGCTCACTCGAGTAGACGATATGCGACATAGCTGGAGTTTTTTAAGGCGGTCAGCATAGGGCATCTGTTTTAGGCCTGTGATTCTTTTAGTGAGGTATTTCTGCGGCCTTTCCAGTTGTTGCATATGTCTTGAGAGGTAAATACCAAATGGGGCATTGTATTCTATAATGGGTCTAATGAGGGATGAGTACAGTGGGACAATGACTTCCTTTTTGATGAAAAGCCCTTAGTGATGAGGTGTGCCACATAGAAGGATTTCCTGACTGTTGTGGCGATGTGGTTATTGAAGGTGAGACCACTGTCCACCTGTGTCCCTAAGTCTCTTATCACACTTTCAGTGTTTAGTGTACTGCCACCTATGTGATAATTCACGGTACATGTTTTTTCCCAAAGGAGATAACTATACATTTCTTGGCATTGAGCTTGAGCCCATGGCTCTGGCACCAAGCATCTGTTTCTGTAAGGCCCTTTTGTAGAGTATCCACATAATTTGGGGATTCAATAATGGCTCCCAGTTTGCAGCCATCTGTGAACTTTGCTAGCCAGAGTCCATTGCACCCCTTTCAGAACTCACCACTGTATAGCACTAAAAGGCCTAAATTGGTTAGCACTACCCGATCGACTAGCATATACACAATTTCTTACCACCTGTAAAATCTAACTCTGTTCTTGCCCAGCTTCAGGATAAACTATATGCTTCAATATGATTAAGTACCTGTTCATACCTCACATCTTCTTACCCCCCTTCTTCACTCACTTCTTAACTTCAATCAATTTCTCTCCCAGACTCCATATCAAAATATGCCATAATCCTGTTTTTTCTCCTACTTCGTATTGAAATTTCTGTTGGTATTATACTAACTTAACTTTAATTTCTCTAAAGTGGTTAAAATGTTTCCAAATATCAAATTGTGGTCATATAAGTTGCATCGAATCATACCCCATGCTTTCCTGTTATGTCTAATTTGGTGTAATTATTTAAACTGTAGATGTTTTTGCATTATGTTTGAGTATTATTAAATTAGTGCTCCTAAAATGTGTGTGTGCGTGTGTGTGTGTGTATATGTGCATGCGTGTGTGCGTGCGTGCATGCGTGTGTGTGTGTGTGTGTGTGTGTGTGTGTGTGTGTGTGTGTGTGTGTGTGTGTGTGTGTGTGTGTGTGCGCGCGTGTATGTGCTGGTGTATATGTGTGTGTGTATGTGCTGGTGTATGTGTGTGTGTGTGTGTGTATTAGCATGTGAGCAGGTGTAAGTGAATACTTCTTTGAGTATGTATTTTGTGTGTGTATGTATGTATATGTGTATATGAGCATGTGAGTAGTTTTTTTGAGTGCATGTGTTTTTTGCGTGTGTATGTGAAGGGCAATTTCACCTCAAATCAAAATAAAATAAAGTAGAAAAAATATGTCCCAAAACAAGAATCAGTAAAACCCCATATATTACAATCCTCCTTGGAGGAAACATGTACCCTAATCCTGGCCCCACATATAATAACCAACATCAGGACATCATTTCTCTTTCACACACTACTTTAACCCTCACAATAATCAATACCCACCCCAGCAATCAAACGTTTGCTGGCATAAACATTAGAAGCATAAGAAATAAAACTCCTGAAGTACATGCCAGGATTACCCAACACAAGCCTGATATTCTCTCTATAACTGAAACTTGGCTTAAACCACATAAAGAACTCTGAAATTACAACCACCCCCACCATTGCTATAATATCATGCATAATGACCATATAAAGAGGAAAGGTGGTGGTATTACTTCAATACTTCCCAACAACTACCACATTTCCCCCCACCAACAAAACAGTACCAACATTCATTTCAGTAGAGCTTCTTATTACATTCCTGAAAATAAACAAATATAAAGAAATATGTGTTACTTTCCTTTACATCCCTCGTGGAGACAATATAGCTACAATGGATGATATCCTACAATGCATATCCATAATAATCTCCCAAAAATTCTACCAGGTGATGCCAATATCAGTTGGTTGGACATAACCTCTAACTCCCTTACATCTAGCATAAACTTACTGTATATGATTTCACCCTACTAATTAATAGCCCTACACGACAGCAAGATATCAAATTCCTTATTAGACTGGATCCTACTATCAAACCCTAGCAAATTCACCACCACAGGTACATCAGACTCTCTCAGTGACTATCTCCCAATCTATATAATCAGACATCTCTCACATCAACTTAAGCAGCATGTTTATAAAATAACTGGCAATGTGTCCAAGTTTAAGCCCAAAATATTCATTGCTACCATTTCATCTATTAACTGGAACATCATAAAAATACTCCTTACATGATGCTGTAAATGAATTCAATAAAATGTTCTTAAATATCCTAAATAGCCTTGCACCTCCTAGAAGGAAGAGACCAAAAAGCAGAATCTGAATGGGAGCTACAGATAAAGTGTGGAAAAAAACACAAAAATATAAAATGCCACAATATGTCAAAAACTTCAGGATGGTCTGCAACCGTACTAAAATGCAAATAAATGAAGACAAAAATCAATACTCAGAACAATTGTAAACACAACCCTAAAAAATTATGGTCAGCCATTAAAGAAATATTACATCCTGGGCAACAGTTCAATCCTAATTCCTCTCCCAATAACTAATCACTCGAAACTGCAATAGAATTCAACTCTTTATTTCCTAGATAGTATAGCATCGCTAACCAAGGATATCCCAACATCTAATTCCAACCCTGCCATCAGCTGGATATCACCACATTTCACCTTCAAACTCTTGCCACATCCTGTAGAGCACTGTTCTTAAACATTGCTACGCTATCTCCTTTAAGAAGAACTATCCTCTACACAACACTGCTTCCATCCTGCCATAGTTTTAACACCATACTTCTAACCTTTCTGGACACTGTTAATAAAGCTAGAGATACTGTTAAACTATTCTCCTCCTTATTTCTAGACTTGTCTAAAGCCTTCAACACAGTTTTTCACAGCAAACTTCTACTTCAAATGTCGTTACGAGGTCTATCTCAGCACACACTTCTATGGTTCAAACGCTAGTTGTCCATTAGGTATCAGTCAGTAAAATGGCCCTCCACCCTCTGTTTCAGTCACCACCAGTGTAACACAAGATAATATCAATAGCCCCTCCTTTTAACATTCTCACCAACACCCACCACACATCCACACAACAGACCTCCATAATGCAATACCCAGATGACTCCACATTCATATGCACATCTGACAATGTGGCACATCTCAAATTACTCAGGAAGCTTTAACAGCCACTGAAACATGACTTTCTAACTCACAACTTGTGCTCAACCACCCCACAGAAAAACTACTTCATTTTTCCCTAAAATCCATCTCTTATTAAAAAAATGAATAAAATTATAAATGCTCTGAAGTCACTTCTTTTACAGATGATACTGGATGATAATCTTAAATTCGACCTGTATATATAAAATTGCATTAAAAATCACCAAAACAAGGGATGTTTTACAGAGTTAAAAACTTTCTCACTAATGCAACTAAAACTTCACTTGCCACCACTTACCTCCTCCCCCCTTACTATTTTATGGCATTTCCATCCTTACTAACCTCCAGGCATTACAAAAAAACAAAACTTGTACAATGCCAAAATAAAGTGGCTAAAGTTCATAGGTTCATAGGTTGGTACTAGGCTATCGGCCCTAGGGCCTATACAAACCTAGCCATAACAATTCCCTGGCTATTTCTTCCCACACTATTTACTTTCCTGGACCCCTGTCTAGCAGGGCGACTGACGTGATCCCCGGTGAATTTCCTATCTCCCATCCAATCATCAAGGTTCCTTTTGAAGAGGGCCAAAGAGGCGCTCTGCTTGACATGTATGGGCAGTCTGTTGCAGAGTCTGGGGAGTCTCTGGGTCAGGAATCTATCCCTCCAACATGTTTTGTTTATTGTGATGACAAGGTTTAGATCCCTGGAGCGTGTGACTCTGAGGGATTGGAATTTCTTTAAGTGTAGCATGCCCAACAGCTCTGGGTTTGACATGGCCTTGTATGTTAAGCAGAGCTCGCCTCGGAGTAGACGATATGCGACATAGCTGGAGTTTTTTAAGGCGGTCAGCATAGGGCATCTGTTTTAGGCCTGTGATTCTTTTAGTGAGGTATTTCTGTGGCCTTTCCAGTTGTTGCATATGTCTTGAGAGGTAAATACCAAATGGGGCATTGTATTCTATAATGGGTCTAATGAGGGATGAGTACAGTGGGACAATGACTTCCTTTTTGATGAAAAGCCCTTAGTGATGAGGTGTGCCACATAGAAGGATTTCCTGACTGTTGTGGCGATGTGGTTATTGAAGGTGAGACCACTGTCCACCTGTGTCCCTAAGTCTCTTATCACACTTTCAGTGTTTAGTGTACTGCCACCTATGTGGTAATTCACGGGTACATGTTTTTTTCCCAAAGGAGATAACTATACATTTCTTGGCATTGAGCTTGAGCCCATGGCTCTGGCACCAAGCATCTGTTTCTGTAAGGCCCTTTTGTAGAGTATCCACATAATTTGGGGATTCAATAATGGCTCCCAGTTTGCAGCCATCTGTGAACTTTGTTAGCCAGAGTCCATTGCACCCCTTTCAGAACTCACCACTGTATAGCACTAAAAGGCCTAAATTGGTTAGCACTACCCGATCGACTAGCATATACACAATTTCTTACCACCTGTAAAATCTAACTCTGTTCTTGCCCAGCTTCAGGATAAACTATATGCTTCAATATGATTAAGTACCTGTTCATACCTCACATCTTCTTACCCCCCTTCTTCACTCACTTCTTAACTTCAATCAATTTCTCTCCCAGACTCCATATCAAAATATGCCATAATCCTGTTTTTTCTCCTACTTCGTATTGAAATTTCTGTTGGTATTATACTAACTTAACTTTAATTTCTCTAAAGTGGTTAAAATGTTTCCAAATATCAAATTGTGGTCATATAAGTTGCATCGAATCATACCCCATGCTTTCCTGTTATGTCTAATTTGGTGTAATTATTTAAACTGTAGATGTTTTTGCATTATGTCTGAGTATTATTAAATTAGTGCTCCTAAAATGTGTGTGTGCGTGTGTGTGTGTGTATATGTGCATGCGTGCGTGTGTGTGCGTGCGTGCGTGCATGCGTGTGTGTGTGTGTGTGTGTGTGTGTGTGTGTGTGTGTGTGTGTGTGTGTGTGTGTGCGCGCGTGTATGTGCTGGTGTATATGTGTGTGTGTATGTGCTGGTGTATGTGTGTGTGTGTGTGTGTATTAGCATGTGAGCAGGTGTAAGTGAATACTTCTTTGAGTATGTATTTTGTGTGTGTATGTATGTATATGTGTATATGAGCATGTGAGTAGTTTTTTTGAGTGCATGTGTTTTTTGTGCGTGTGTGTATGTGAAGGGCAATTTCACCTCAAATCAAAATAAAATAAAGTAGAAAAAATATGTCCCAAAAACAAGAATCAGTAAAACCCCATATATTACAATCCTCCTTGGAGGAAACATGTACCCTAATCCTGGCCCCACATATAATAACCAACATCAGGACATCATTTCTCTTTCACACACTACTTTAACCCTCACAATAATCAATACCCACCCCAGCAATCAAACGTTTGCTGGCATAAACATTAGAAGCATAAGAAATAAAACTCCTGAAGTACATGCCAGGATTACCCAACACAAGCCTGATATTCTCTCTATAACTGAAACTTGGCTTAAACCACATAAAGAACTCTGAAAATACAACCACCCCCACCATTGCTATAATATCATGCATAATGACCATATAAAGAGGAAAGGTGGTGGTATTACTTCAATACTTCCCAACAACTACCACATTTCCCCCCACCAACAAAACAGTACCAACATTCATTTCAGTAGAGCTTCTTATTACATTCCTGAAAATAAACAAATATAAAGAAATATGTGTTACTTTCCTTTACATCCCTCGTGGAGACAATATAGCTACAATGGATGATATCCTACAATGCATATCCATAATAATCTCCCCAAAAAAAATTCTACCAGGTGATGCCAATATCAGTTGGTTGGACATAACCTCTAACTCCCTTACATCTAGCATAAACTTACTGTATATGATTTCACCCTACTAATTAATAGCCCTACACGACAGCAAGATATCAAATTCCTTATTAGACTGGATCCTACTATCAAACCCTAGCAAATTCACCACCACAGGTACATCAGACTCTCTCAGTGACTATCTCCCAATCTATATAATCAGACATCTCTCACATCAACTTAAGCAGCATGTTTATAAAATAACTGGCAATGTGTCCAAGTTTAAGCCCAAAATATTCATTGCTACCATTTCATCTATTAACTGGAACATCATAAAAATACTCCCCTTACATGATGCTGTAAATGAATTCAATAAAATGTTCTTAAATATCCTAAATAGCCTTGCACCTCCTAGAAGGAAGAGACCAAAAAAAGCAGAATACGAATGGGAGCTACAGATAAAGTGTGGAAAAAAACACAAAAATATAAAATGCCACAATATGTCAAAAACTTCAGGATGGTCTGCAACCGTACTAAAATGCAAATAAATGAAGACAAAAATCAATACTCAGAACAATTGTAAACACAACCCTAAAAAATTATGGTCAGCCATTAAAGAAATATTACATCCTGGGCAACAGTTCAATCCTAATTCCTCTCCCAATAACTAATCACTCGAAACTGCAATAGAATTCAACTCTTTATTTCCTAGATAGTATAGCATCGCTAACCAAGGATATCCCAACATCTAATTCCAACCCTGCCATCAGCTGGATATCACCACATTTCACCTTCAAACTCTTGCCACATCCTGTAGAGCACTGTTCTTAAACATTGCTACGCTATCTCCTTTAAGAAGAACTATCCTCTACACAACACTGCTTCCATCCTGCCATAGTTTTAACACCATACTTCTAACCTTTCTGGACACTGTTAATAAAGCTAGAGATACTGTTAAACTATTCTCCTCCTTATTTCTAGACTTGTCTAAAGCCTTCAACACAGTTTTTCACAGCAAACTTCTACTTCAAATGTCGTTACGAGGTCTATCTCAGCACACACTTCTATGGTTCAAACGCTAGTTGTCCATTAGGTATCAGTCAGTAAAATGGCCCTCCACCCTCTGTTTCAGTCACCACCAGTGTAACACAAGATAATATCAATAGCCCCTCCTTTTTAACATTCTCACCAACACCCACCACACATCCACACAACAGACCTCCATAATGCAATACCCAGATGACTCCACATTCATATGCACATCTGACAATGTGGCACATCTCAAATTACTCAGGAAGCTTTAACAGCCACTGAAACATGACTTTCTAACTCACAACTTGTGCTCAACCACCCCACAGAAAAACTACTTCATTTTTCCCTAAAATCCATCTCTTATTAAAAAAAAAAATGAATAAAATTATAAATGCTCTGAAGTCACTTCTTTTTACAGATGATACTGGATGATAATCTTAAATTCGACCTGTATATATAAAATTGCATTAAAAAATCACCAAAAACAAGGGATGTTTTACAGAGTTAAAAACTTTCTCACTAATGCAACTAAAACTTCACTTGCCACCACTTACCTCCTCCCCCCTTACTATTTTATGGCATTTCCATCCTTACTAACCTCCAGGCATTACAAAAAAACAAAACTTGTACAATGCCAAAATAAAGTGGCTAAAGTTCATAGGTTCATAGGTTGGTACTAGGCTATCGGCCCTAGGGCCTATACAAACCTAGCCATAACAATTCCCTGGCTATTTCTTCCCACACTATTTACTTTCCTGGACCCCTGTCTAGCAGGGCGACTGACGTGATCCCCGGGGTGAATTTCCTATCTCCCATCCAATCATCAAGGTTCCTTTTGAAGAGGGCCAAAGAGGCGCTCTGCTTGACATGTATGGGCAGTCTGTTGCAGAGTCTGGGGAGTCTCTGGGTCAGGAATCTATCCCTCCAACATGTTTTGTTTATTGTGATGACAAGGTTTAGATCCCTGGAGCGTGTGACTCTGAGGGATTGGAATTTCTTTAAGTGTAGCATGCCCAACAGCTCTGGGTTTGACATGGCCTTGTATGTTAAGCAGAGCTCGCCTCGGAGTAGACGATATGCGACATAGCTGGAGTTTTTTAAGGCGGTCAGCATAGGGCATCTGTTTTAGGCCTGTGATTCTTTTAGTGAGGTATTTCTGCGGCCTTTCCAGTTGTTGCATATGTCTTGAGAGGTAAATACCAAATGGGGCATTGTATTCTATAATGGGTCTAATGAGGGATGAGTACAGTGGGACAATGACTTCCTTTTTTTTGATGAAAAGCCCTTAGTGATGAGGTGTGCCACATAGAAGGATTTCCTGACTGTTGTGGCGATGTGGTTATTGAAGGTGAGACCACTGTCCACCTGTGTCCCTAAGTCTCTTATCACACTTTCAGTGTTTAGTGTACTGCCACCTATGTGGTAATTCACGGGTACATGTTTTTTTCCCAAAGGAGATAACTATACATTTCTTGGCATTGAGCTTGAGCCCATGGCTCTGGCACCAAGCATCTGTTTCTGTAAGGCCCTTTTGTAGAGTATCCACATAATTTGGGGATTCAATAATGGCTCCCAGTTTGCAGCCATCTGTGAACTTTGTTAGCCAGAGTCCATTGCACCCCTTTCAGAACTCACCACTGTATAGCACTAAAAGGCCTAAATTGGTTAGCACTACCCGATCGACTAGCATATACACAATTTCTTACCACCTGTAAAATCTAACTCTGTTCTTGCCCAGCTTCAGGATAAACTATATGCTTCAATATGATTAAGTACCTGTTCATACCTCACATCTTCTTACCCCCCTTCTTCACTCACTTCTTAACTTCAATCAATTTCTCTCCCAGACTCCATATCAAAATATGCCATAATCCTGTTTTTTCTCCTACTTCGTATTGAAATTTCTGTTGGTATTATACTAACTTAACTTTAATTTCTCTAAAGTGGTTAAAATGTTTCCAAATATCAAATTGTGGTCATATAAGTTGCATCGAATCATACCCCATGCTTTCCTGTTATGTCTAATTTGGTGTAATTATTTAAACTGTAGATGTTTTTGCATTATGTTTGAGTATTATTAAATTAGTGCTCCTAAAATGTGTGTGTGCGTGTGTGTGTGTGTATATGTGCATGCGTGCGTGTGTGTGCGTGCGTGCATGCGTGTGTGTGTGTGTGTGTGTGTGTGTGTGTGTGTGTGTGTGTGTGTGCGCGTGTATGTGCTGGTGTATATGTGTGTGTGTATGTGCTGGTGTATGTGTGTGTGTGTGTGTGTATTAGCATGTGAGCAGGTGTAAGTGAATACTTCTTTGAGTATGTATTTTGTGTGTGTATGTATGTATATGTGTATATGAGCATGTGAGTAGTTTTTTTGAGTGCATGTGTTTTTTGTGCGTGTGTGTATGTGAAGGGCAATTTCACCTCAAATCAAAATAAAATAAAGTAGAAAAAATATGTCCCAAAACAAGAATCAGTAAAACCCCATATATTACAATCCTCCTTGGAGGAAACATGTACCCTAATCCTGGCCCCACATATAATAACCAACATCAGGACATCATTTCTCTTTCACACACTACTTTAACCCTCACAATAATCAATACCCACCCCAGCAATCAAACGTTTGCTGGCATAAACATTAGAAGCATAAGAAATAAAACTCCTGAAGTACATGCCAGGATTACCCAACACAAGCCTGATATTCTCTCTATAACTGAAACTTGGCTTAAACCACATAAAGAACTCTGAAATTACAACCACCCCACCATTGCTATAATATCATGCATAATGACCATATAAAGAGGAAAGGTGGTGGTATTACTTCAATACTTCCCAACAACTACCACATTTCCCCCCACCAACAAAACAGTACCAACATTCATTTCAGTAGAGCTTCTTATTACATTCCTGAAAATAAACAAATATAAAGAAATATGTGTTACTTTCCTTTACATCCCTCGTGGAGACAATATAGCTACAATGGATGATATCCTACAATGCATATCCATAATAATCTCCCCAAAAAAAATTCTACCAGGTGATGCCAATATCAGTTGGTTGGACATAACCTCTAACTCCCTTACATCTAGCATAAACTTACTGTATATGATTTCACCCAACTAATTAATAGCCCTACACGACAGCAAGATATCAAATTCCTTATTAGACTGGATCCTACTATCAAACCCTAGCAAATTCACCACCACAGGTACATCAGACTCTCTCAGTGACTATCTCCCAATCTATATAATCAGACATCTCTCACATCAACTTAAGCAGCATGTTTATAAAATAACTGGCAATGTGTCCAAGTTTAAGCCCAAAATATTCATTGCTACCATTTCATCTATTAACTGGAACATCATAAAAATACTCCCCTTACATGCTGCTGTAAATGAATTCAATAAAATGTTCTTAAATATCCTAAATAGCCTTGCACCTCCTAGAAGGAAGAGACCAAAAAGAGCAGAATACGAATGGGAGCTACAGATAAAGTGTGGAAAAAAACACAAAAATATAAAATGCCACAATATGTCAAAAACTTCAGGATGGTCTGCAACCGTACTAAAATGCAAATAAATGAAGACAAAAATCAATACTCAGAACAATTGTAAACACAACCCTAAAAAATTATGGTCAGCCATTAAAGAAATATTACATCCTGGGCAACAGTTCAATCCTAATTCCTCTCCCAATAACTAATCACTCGAAACTGCAATAGAATTCAACTCTTTATTTCCTAGATAGTATAGCATCGCTAACCAAGGATATCCCAACATCTAATTCCAACCCTGCCATCAGCTGGATATCACCACATTTCACCTTCAAACCTTTGCCACATCCTGTAGAGCACTGTTCTTAAACATTGCTAAGCTATCTCCTTTAAGAAGAACTATCCTCTACACAACACTGCTTCCATCCTGCCATAGTTTTAACACCATACTTCTAACCTTTCTGGACACTGTTAATAAAGCTAGAGATACTGTTAAACTATTCTCCTCCTTATTTCTAGACTTGTCTAAAGCCTTCAACACAGTTTTTCACAGCAAACTTCTACTTCAAATGTCGTTACGAGGTCTATCTCAGCACACACTTCTATGGTTCAAACGCTAGTTGTCCATTAGGTATCAGTCAGTAAAATGGCCCTCCACCCTCTGTTTCAGTCACCACCAGTGTAACACAAGATAATATCAATAGCCCCTCCTTTTAACATTCTCACCAACACCCACCACACATCCACACAACAGACCTCCATAATGCAATACCCAGATGACTCCACATTCATATGCACATCTGACAATGTGGCACATCTCAAATTACTCAGGAAGCTTTAACAGCCACTGAAACATGACTTTCTAACTCACAACTTGTGCTCAACCACCCCACAGAAAAACTACTTCATTTTTCCTAAAATCCATCTCTTATTAAAAAAAAAATGAATAAAATTATAAATGCTCTGAAGTCACTTCTTTTTACAGATGATACTGGATGATAATCTTAAATTCGACCTGTATATATAAAATTGCATTAAAAAATCACCAAAAACAAGGGATGTTTTACAGAGTTAAAAACTTTCTCACTAATGCAACTAAAACTTCACTTGCCACCACTTACCTCCTCCCCCCTTACTATTTTATGGCATTTCCATCCTTACTAACCTCCAGGCATTACAAAAAAACAAAACTTGTACAATGCCAAAATAAAGTGGCTAAAGTTCATAGGTTCATAGGTTGGTACTAGGCTATTGGCCCTAGGGCCTATACAAACCTAGCCATAACAATTCCCTGGCTATTTCTTCCCACACTATTTACTTTCCTGGACCCCTGTCTAGCAGGGTGACTGACGTGATCCCCGGGGTGAATTTCCTATCTCCCATCCAATCATCAAGGTTCCTTTTGAAGAGGGCCAAAGAGGCGCTCTGCTTGACATGTATGGGCAGTCTGTTGCAGAGTCTGGGGAGTCTCTGGGTCAGGAATCTATCCCTCCAACATGTTTTGTTTATTGTGATGACAAGGTTTAGATCCCTGGAGCGTGTGACTCTGAGGGATTGGAAATTCTTTAAGTGTAGCATGCCCAACAGCTCTGGGTTTGACATGGCCTTGTATGTTAAGCAGAGCTCATCTCGGAGTAGACGATATGCAACATAGCTGGAGTTTTTTAAGGCGGTCAGCATAGGGCATCTGTTTTAGGCCTGTGATTCTTTTAGTGAGGTATTTCTGCGGCCTTTCCAGTTGTTGCATATGTCTTGAGAGGTAAATACCAAATGGGGCATTGTATTCTATAATGGGTCTAATGAGGGATGAGTACAGTGGGACAATGACTTCCTTTTTTTTGATGAAAAGCCCTTAGTGATGAGGTGTGCCACATAGAAGGATTTCCTGACTGTTGTGGCGATGTGGTTATTGAAGGTGAGACCACTGTCCACCTGTGTCCCTAAGTCTCTTATCACACTTTCAGTGTTTAGTGTACTGCCACCTATGTGGTAATTCATGGGTACATGTTTTTTTCCCAAAGGGGATAACTATACATTTCTTGGCATTGAGCTTGAGCCCATGGCTCTGGCACCAAGCATCTGTTTCTGTAAGGCCCTTTTGTAGAGTATCCACATAATTTGGGGATTCAATAATGGCTCCCAGTTTGCAGTCATCTGTGAACTTTGTTAGCCAGAGTCCATTGCACCCCTTTCAGAACCCACCACTGTATAGCACTAAAAGGCCTAAATTGGTTAGCACTACCCGATCGACTAGCATATACACAATTTCTTACCACCTGTAAAATCTAACTCTGTTCTTGCCCAGCTTCAGGATAAACTATATGCTTCAATATGATTAAGTACCTGTTCATACCTCACATCTTCTTACCCCCCTTCTTCACTCACTTCTTAACTTCAATCAATTTCTCTCCCAGACTCCATATCAAAATATGCCATAACCCTGTTTTTTCTCCTACTTCGTATTGAAATTTCTGTTGGTATTATACTAACTTAACTTTAATTTCTCTAAAGTGGTTAAAATGTTTCTAAATATCAAATTGTGGTCATATAAGTTACATCGAATCATACCCCATGCTTTCCTGTCATGTCTAATTTGGTGTAATTATTTAAACTGTAGATGTTTTTGCGTTATGTTTGAGTATTATTAAATTAGTGCTCCTAAAATGTGTGTGTGTGCGTGTGTGTGTGTGTATATGTGCATGCGTGTGTGTGCGTGCGTGCGTGCATGCGTGTGCGTGTGTGTGTGTGTGTGTGTGTGTGTGTGCGTGTGTGTGTGTGTGTGTGTGTGTGTGTGTGTGTGTTCAGAGGTACCTGTGCAATCACAATACCTGGGCTGATGGGGAAAGGTCTGGCAGTGCAGTGTTCAATTTAGAGACAGGATAATTGGCTACAAATGAATTGCTTCTTGGTGCAGCTTTACTTTGTCTCTGAATTATAGATTATTGCCATTCTAATTAGCAGTCCCCATACTGCCCAAATAGCTTTGCTAGTGATAAGCTTATGAAATTGGTATAGTAGCTACAGACATCACATATTTTTTTTTATTAGAAGTAAATCTTCAGAGGGACGTAGTAACCATAGGTAAATAGCTATGTTATAGTCTTAACTGTGATGCAAGGGTAAATATTTGTACATACTACCAGCCATGGTATCAGGACCATCTTAAGCCACAACCATATCACTGTGGCCCATCTTATGGTATCTATTGCCCGGCATGCAAAATGAAAAACCTTATGCTCCATGATCAAAAAATGTGTAGGAGAGATAAAAGCTCTTTTTATAATTCACACATCTATAATGGATTCATATAATTTCATCATGTTTATTATTTCTTATTCCGCTTTGTAACTAATCTATCAATACATTCCTCATATCCAAGTCTACACTTATAGTATAATTTTTCTTGAAAACCTTTTACTGAAGATAAACATTTAACCTGGGTTACTGAACCAGTACATTAATCCAGTATCTTACCTAGTTTGGTTATGACACTATGATATGAGAAATAATAACTACAGACTATTGCAGGACTTGCACAAATGAGTTTCAGAATATCAAGCTGTTACCATTCCTTTATAGGTGTCAGCTCCAAATTCTTAGCTAATGTCAGGCTTGAAATGCAGCTCAGCTACTAGCTGGTCTCTCTGGCTCTCTCCCCAAGGAAAACAAAAGCCTCTTTATTTGTTTATTTTTATAACAATGTGCAGCTTGGGGGGGTGAAAATAAATCACTTGTAGTCAATCTACTCAAATGTAATGATGTTTTTATATCTGAGCAAGTTTATGATGTTCAGTATTAGGTACCTGAAAACACAGAAAGTTAAATTCTACTTTTAGGCTATATTTTTGGCCTAAGTAATCCAACAAATGACCCATTTCATGTTTCTAGTACATATTGTCCACCAATGCATCATACTTTGGGTTTGTTTGAACACGTTTGCGAACTAGATTTATTCCAACTTTTGTCACAAAGACAAACTGGGAATAAAACATACAATATCACTAGCGAAGAAAAGCAGGCCCTTCTCCTTGTCAGGGAGGCACATGTTAGAATTATGCAACCAGACAAGGGGGGTGGATTAGTCATCATGGACGTTGATGACTATATGGAGAGAATGGAAGGAATAGTTACGTCTGTAACTTACGAGGAAGTATCAAGGAACCAATTAAATATAGCATATAGTAGAATTCGTTCCCACCTTGAAGAATTACTTATTGAAGCTAGAATAGACTTGAATATTTACAATTTCTTCAATATGCTTTCACCTAGGCTCCCAATAATATTTGGAATACCTAAGATACATAAATCTATTGAACCCCCCCCCCCCATGGGACCATTGGTCGATGCTAGGAACAGTATAACATACCCCTTAGCGAAATTCATAGACTTTTACCTTAAAAAATATGTACAACAGCAGACCCAAATATGTAAGGATTCTTGGTCATTTCTAGCAAACATGCAAAAAATAGTCTTTAGAAATGACCTTAATTTCCTTATGATTGATGTCAAAGATTTATACACTTCCATTCCACAGGATGAAAGAATAGAATGGATTAGGTTACTGTTGGGGGAATTGGGGGCCCCACCCCACCCACCCAAATTACTTCATTGTGTGAACTGTTGGCTATAGTGTTAACTAACAACTACCTTACACTGAACAACAAGTTGTATATACAGAAGACAGGGGTGGCGATGGGGTCCCCCTGTGGAGCCAGTGTTGCAAACTTAGTGATGGCATATTGGGAGAGGGAGTATATTTTAAGGAGGCCTGACATCCAAAGGAAAATATTCTTTTACACACGTTTCTTGGATGACATATTTATGTTAATGGACGGTGAAGAACAGGAAGCATCCGAGCTAGTAACTTATTTAAACAATACCACTATTTTTCTAAAATTTACACGTGTTTGAAAAGGAAAGAATAGCATATCTAGATGTAGACCTTAGTAAAGACCATACAAACCAACGTTATGTTGCAAAGATCTATAGAAAAGAGACCTACTCCAATGCCTTACTCCACTTCACTAGCAACCATCCACTTTTTCAGAAACAATCAGTGGTCAAGGGTCAACTGGTCAGGGCAGCCCGTATGGTGATCACTGATGTGGATTTCAACATGGAGTGTAATAGACTGGAGGATATGTTTGCCAAGAGAGGTTATCCATCCACCTTAGTTTTAGAGCTCACAAGTGAGGTGAAGGAAAAGAGAAGAAGAGGCGTCTATCAACCCATCTTGGGAGGCTCAGTAGGAACGGACAGTTTCCACAGTCATTCTACTGAGGTTCACCCCAGTACCAATGTGGAGAGGGAAATTCAGGTATCAAATTTCATAACTAATTTCAGCATGGATAGTTATGAAATTAGGTATATTATTTATAAGAACTGGGAACTAGTAAAATCTGATTATAGTCTGTCTACTATAGAGAGAGAGTTACCTAGAGTCACCTTTAGAAGAGGTGCCAACTTAAAAAGTATAATACAAAAAAGTTGGAAACCTCTAAATCCAATGAGTAGAAATGGAATGTGGAAATGTAACGTGTCCGCACTGTCCACAGGTAGAAACTGGCCAAAATTTTACAATTAGAGATGTTAGCTACAAAATCAATAAAAAGTTTGATTGTAATTCAAAGGGAGTAGTCTATCTTGCTCAGTGTAATTCCTGTCCTGCCTTTTACATAGGCAAAATGGACAGGAAACTGAGGGAGAGAATTTATGAACATCTGTATAGTATCAGAACGTTAAAAAAGGAGAATGCATTGGCCAGACATGTGGAAAGTTTTCCGCAGCATTCCTTTAAATTTAAAGCTATAGACGATCAAACCTGGAACTTGAGGGGTGGTCTAACCTCTTTACTGTTGGAGAAAAGGGAGTTGTTATGGCAACTCCAAACTAGAGCCTGTTGTTATCCGGGCTTGAACGAAATTTACCCTATTTCTTGTATACTGAAACTTAAAAGCCTCATGAGGTAAACAGTGGAGTCAAGCTTAAAATCAGACATGGGTCATGGAACCTTTATATATTTGTATATTAGGCAATTTCACGAGTGATGTTTCTCAGAATTTTATACAAGCAGGAGAAGCTGCTCAGTATAACTTTATACGGAAGACCACTGAAGAGTCCTTTGAGGTGAATAAGTAAATTTATTTTTAAAAAAATTTTTTAATAAATTTATTTAATATACTAGGAACAGGAACAAAGGAGGTAAATAAATACACAGTCAGGGACTAAGTGTTGTTTCTGCACTTTTTGTATGTTGTAACCTTATTTGTGACAACTTGTCAATATAGAAGGGAATATTTAATGCTGTTATTTTTTGTTTCATTACTATTTTTCACTTTTATGGTTTATTTACTGAGAATGACAAATAATATTGAAAGTATCAAACGTGCAGTGTCTTTTACCTGGGGGTTTGGATTTTTAAATTACGTTGCAGGGAATTAAGTTTTTTAATTGAAACGTGATTTCCACTGTAATTGAAATGTGATTTTATTTTTAAAAAGTGGAAGGTTGTGATTCTTGTTGTTTGTCTGAAGAAGTCCCGCTAAGAGCAGGACGAAAAGCGAAAATTAAAAATGAAGGCTTAACTTTTTAAATTTCAGTGTGTTGCGTGGTCCATTGAAGGTGGATATCGATACCATTTGGATTGTTTTAATAGAAGTGGTGCAGTGAGGGTGTGCCCATCTGTCTCAGTTTTTCCTTGGTTTTACTTTTAGAGTAAGCCAGAGGATTCTGGGCAAACTCTGTCTCCAAAGACACATTTACCATATTAAATTAAATCTGGAATGCCAATCAAATCCTGGAGGAAATGTGATGTGCCTTTTAATGTAAAGCCAATCCAGCATTAATTTTTGTTTTTAAGAAATGAATTTTACTTAGCAACAACATTATATGAAAATGTCATCAATGAGCTAATTTTTCAGTATTTTTGAAAGCATACTTAACTTTTTTTTAGTGTTATTTGTTATGTGCTTGTGATATGTCCAACACAGAAATGCATGCTTTTTGAACATTTTGTAAGTTGTTGTTTGTCTTTCGGCTTTTTCCAGTTAGGGGTCACCACAGTGGAACTCCGGTCTGCTAATGATTGGCAGTAGGTTTTTACAGTGCCACGTTGCCAACTCGACACCCAACCTTCAACGAAGGCACACCCATTCATGCATGTCTTTTGGAACGCCACTCGACCGTGGGGAGGACATGCAGACTCCACACAGAAGGCACTCCCTGCACTCCAGCCAAGAACTGAACAGGAGAACCTCTTGCTGTGAGGCAACAATGCTACTGCTGCACCACCACGGATATTCTCTAGAAAAAATGCCATTATTTTGGTTTTGTCATGGGAGATCTTATAACATTTTATTCTCACTAATCTTGTAGCAAATTCTTAAAAGATATCAAGGAATATTGTATGCTAGAAATACTAATAATATAACATATACATAAGGAAAATATTTCTATCTGAAGTTATAATTTGTGTTGCGATATATACTAGGATCATCCCTTGTTTGCTGTAAGGTAGGATTTAAAGGTAGTATAAAAGGTTAGGAGGGGAGACCCGGATTGAGTCTAGCTTGCAGTTCCTTAACTGAAGACCTCTGACCATTAAACAATAAAAAGTGGAGTGTAATGAGAAAGAGCTGAGACAGGGTTCAGAATGTTTGAGAAGATTCATTTATAAGGTACAGTCATTGTAAAATTGCAATCTAGTTCATCAAAGGCCAGATACACATCTACCAAAACAAAAACTACATCTGCATTGCAAAGTGTAGTATCATTATTTATTTATGTATTGATATTTCATTACCAGTAAAGTCCAGCTGGGTAGGATGCCCTAGGAGAAAAGTTACAAAGTATTACAAACCATTTTACTAACAATAATAATAATTTTACAGTCATTAAAAATAATACAAAATACAAATACAGTTTACATAATTCTACCCAAGTAGACACACTATAAAATCAATGGTCAAGAATAGATAGAAGTTATATGACAATAATTTAATAGATAAATTTTAGCCAGGTTATAGAGAAATTAAGGATAATTTAGTATAATACAAACAGGAATTGCACTGCAAAGCAAGAGCAAAACAAGTGTATGGTATATTTAGAGAGGAAGCCAGGGCAGAGAAATTAATAGAAGCAAGGAAGTGAGTGAAGAAGGAAGAGTAAGCAGTTGTAAAGTATGAACAGTATTTGTCCACATTGGATATAGTTTATCCTGGTGTTGAGCAAGAACAGACACAGTTTTTGGCTAGGAAGTGTTTCAGAATGGCTTTGAAGGAAGGTAGGGAAGTCATTGATGTGATGGATTGAGATAAAGAGTTTCAGGCCTTAGCAAGATGGTACAAGTACAGACAATGCCCAGCAGATTTGTTAGGTTTTTGGACAGATTCGAGTTTTTGGTCATTGGATCATAAAGACTGACTAGGAACATAGTTGTGCATTATTTAATGCCAGACAAGCAGATGGATTCTGGACAATCTTGTAGGTGGTAAGAAGCTGTGTATACATTAGTTGATGGAGTAGTTCTAACCAATTTGGGCTTTTTAATGCTATCCAGTGGTGGGCTCTGAAAAGGTTATTTGCTGCAAATTTAGCAACTTTGTTATAGAATTGTATAAGTTTTGATTTTTGTAATGCCTGGAGGTTAGTAAGGATGGGAGCGGCATAAAGAAGCGTGTGGAGGAGATAAGTAGTGGCAAGTGTTGTTTTCGTTGTGTCATTGAGAAAAGATTGGGCTCTATAAAGCATCCCTAGTTTGTAATGCGTTTTTCCTATGCAATTTTGTACATGTAGGGTAAATGTAAGATGAGTATCCATTATCATCCGTAATTTGCTATTAGAAGTTACTTCAATGGTTGTATAATCAAGAGAAAGGACTTTAAATTTTTTTTTTTCATGGGAGAGGGATTTGTGGAAAAAGGTAGTAGAGTTTGTTTTTTAGTGTTGCACATGTGTTATGAGTTACAAAGCAATGTTTCAGTTACTGTTAGAGCTTCCTGGATATTTTTTGGAGGTGTGCCACACTGTCAGATGTGCAAATGAATGTGGAGCCATCTACGTACTGTGTTTGGGAGGCCTGTTTTGTGGATGCATGGAAGGTGTTGGTGAGGATGGTAAAGAGTTATAACTTTCACTCATTTCATTTATTCATTTTGAATATACAGCATGACTAATTATAGAATATGGTTATCTGTACTCCTATAGCTGCTTGATACAAAGCCATGTTGATATGCATACATTTTATAAAATAAGTGGTAAGATAATTACTAAATGACTGTCTGTGTAGTTCATAATTGAAAATAAGTAAAGATAATGGTCACTAATGATCAATATACTTAGAATCTTTATATGGTTTTGGCACAGCAGAGGTATAAATCTGGCTAAGCTATGACCCCTATATAGATGCTAGTCTATTATACTTACATTTTGGACATGTTTTGTCAGTATGGATTTTATATGATCTCTTTGACCAAAACATTATGTAAAATTCATTAAAATGCATATTTAGGCCCAGGGCTTTTTATGTAATGCTAAAATGATTTAATCCACTGCTTTTTTATTAATTTTCAACCATAGGGATATCCCCAGATTTATTAATAATAGCTGAGAAACATATCTAGAGGAGACAATTGGTTGATAATTAATTGGTATGCAGTTTAATGTCCAGAAAAAAATGTAAACTCCTAATACTGCTAAAACCACACAGAAGGAGCAAAAAAAAAAACCCCACTGTAAAATCCAATATAAATCCAGTGCTCTTTATTGTAGGTCTGCAGGTTATAACAAGCTGACATAGTTTCTTTCCCCCTCTCTGTTTCATTAATAAGGAAAAAATATCCTGTCCTGATCTGTTCTTAAATCAATAAGCTGGCTATTAATTAAACAAGAATGTTTGTGTTTATAATATCAGTGCCTTAATTTGAACAGCTAGTGTATTTTTGAGGGTATGTACTTACAGATATATGTTAGTAAAAGTAACACTCCCTTTAGTTGCCCAAGTGAGAGCCCTAGGGATGCCTTGTGCTCCTTGCAAATGTTATTAATATGTTAATGTGATGTCTTATATGTGGCCCATTTGCTTAAGAGAAAAGTGTCTTATCAAAAACTCTTGCTCCAGAATTCCAATGTTTTTTTTCAAAATTTGATTACAGTAGATATGAACAACTTGTTCATTAGTTTTGAGCAAAAGTACATTCATTTCTAAAATAATATTGTTTAATATTCAAATGAGTGGTGCAAAAATGTAATTTGTTACAGGAGGTTTTTATCTCTTAAATCCGAATTATTATGGCCTGAATTCAGTAGGAATCAAGCAATGTATAGTTGTTGAGAAATTCTTGTGAAAACTTTGAAAATCCAGGAATCCTAATTTTTAACATTATATTTAACATTGTATTTACTGCCAGATGGTTTGCCAAATACAACATTGATATCTAATGTTTTGCTATTCAGCAAGAAAAAAATTATCATATGAAAGGCCAACAAGAAATCAAGCAATAAATGGGGTAAGTTACTGCAAATATCTAAATTTGCCATGTGGTTGGAATGGTTAATGTTAAAAAAACATACTCTTAAAATACAGAACCACCAAGAGAATCAATGTTTGTCTTTTCGGCTTTTCCCGGTTAGGGTCGCCACAGCAAAACTCCGGTCCGCTAATGATTGGCAGTTGATTTTTATGGTGCCAAGTTGCCAGCCCGACGTCCAACCTTCAGCGAAGGCACACCCATTCACGCATGTCTTTCGAAGGCCACTTGACCACGGGAAGGACATTCAGACTCCACACAGAAGGCACTCCAGCCGAGAATTGAACAGGAGAACCTTTTGCTGTGAGGCAACAATGCTACTGCTGTACCACCGTGGCTTAATATAAAAAAAATAACATCACTTGAACCAGAATTAACTAATTAAACATAAATTTGGGGATTTAAGCTTGGTTTCAACTTCTGAAATTAAAAAAAAAGTGTGTATACTTAAACTGAAACCGGTCTTGAATGCATTCTGTGGTGTTTCAGAATTCTTCTTATTGGTTCAAAGCTCTTCTTTGTTCAACTAATTTAGATGAGAGACCTTGAAAGATTTATATGGTGGTTTGATTAAGCAGTACTTTTCTAGCGTGATTCTTCCTGCATTATTGAATTTTTATGAGTTAGTGAAATAAATGTAAGTATAATTGTCTTATTGGTACCAGATTAGAAAGTTTTGACTCAACGAAATAAAACTATCTGACACTCTAAACTTACATAGGAGATGTTTTTTGTAATAACAATTCAGTCAACATAGTGCAAACCAAAATTTCTAATTTTTGAAATGATTCAGTGTTCTGGAAATTATATAAATCTGAACTTATACTTGTGATCTAGATTCAATGTAATTTGACTTAAGCAGAATTGACTTAGGCTTTTATCTAAATCCCTTATTTCATGCCCAATTTATGTATGTCATGCTGAAACCCAGAGGATTATTTTATACTAGTGAAGAATTGTGAATTCATAAACTGATACTATTCAGTTATTCTTTATCTGACTGCTTTACTTCATTAATATCTAACCTTATTGGCTGAAAGGTTTGTACTGATGTGTTGACTTCATCCCTTTTCAGAATTATCTAGGATCATAGGAGGTTACTAGGCTATTGGCCTTGAGGCCCGTGTAAGCCTAGCCAAGAGTTTAGTGCATGTTTGGACAAGTCAGCACCCAGAGCCCCTGTCCAGCAGGGACACAGGTGGAATCCCAGGAGTGTATTTTCTGTTTCCCATCCAGTTATCCAGGTTGCACTTAAAAGGGATAATGAGGTACTCTGCTTTACGTGGAGAGGGAGTCTATTCCACAGATGGGGGAGTCTCTGCAACACAAATCTGTCCTGCCAAGTCCTATTGATATCACAGACCAGATTGAGGTCACACTTATGGGTTGCTCGAGTGGAGCTTGACTTGTGGATATGCAGCAGTCCCATCAAAGCAGGGTCTGAGATTGCTCTGTATGCCAGACAGAGGAGACCTCTGAGGAGTCTGTATGAAACTGAGTAGAGGGACAGGGCTTTTAATCTATCTGTGTAGGGTAGGGGTTTGGGGCCCTGGATTCTCCTGGTGATGAACCTCTATGGTCTCCCAGCTGCTGCATGTGCTTTGTGAGGTACATGCCGAAGGGGGCATTGTACTCAATAATTGGCCTTATAAGGGAAGAATACAGGGATCTTATGACCTCTTTGTCCCTGGATGAGATACCCTTACTTATGAGGTAGGCCATGCAGAAAGCTTTCTGTACAATGGAAGCAAGATGGTGGTCAAAAGTCAGGTTGCTATCAACCTGGGTGCCCAAATCTCTCACTACTGATTGTGTACTTGGGGCATTGTAATTAATGTGATAATATGTGGGGACGTCACTCTCCCCAAAGGGAATGATGATGCATTTCTGGCATTCAGCTTGAGGCCATGTTTCTGGCACCAGTAATTTGTTTGGGTGAGACCCTTTTGGAGGATGTTCACATCCCTTGGGGAACTGATAACTGCACCCAGCTTGCAGTCATCTGCAAAACTGGTCAACCATAGCCCACTGGTTTTAGCCTGCACCTCAGAGAAGTATATCCCTGAATAACAGAGGCCCCAAGACCGATCCCTGGGGTATACTGCTCATTACGGGTCTACTGCTTGAGGTGGCTTCCCCTATTTTTATTAGGTGGGTTTTATCAGTGAGCCAGTTTGCTACCCATCTGGTAACATATGGATTGATGCCTAGTTGAGAGAGTTTGCCCGAGTGGGGGATAGTGTTGAAGGGTATGGCCAGGTCAAGGTAGGCAGTGTGCACCATCTTCCCCTCATCTATGGCTTTGGTGACTGTCTCAAAGAAGTCGACCACATTTAACAGACACAACCTCCCCTTGACAAAATCAAACTGTGTGGGTCGAGTGTTTGGAGGTTGCCATTGTCCCTGTTAACGAGGTCCATGATAATCCGATCCATGGCCTTGCAGATCAGGCTAGTTAGGCTGATGCATCTATAATTTCATACACTGGTGGATGCCCCACCTTTGTGCAAAGGGATGACAGTGGCTGTCCTCCACTCGGCTGGGACAAAGCCGGTACTCAGGCTTTGGTTGAATAGGGTGCCTAATGGTGCTGCAAGTTCATGCCTGAGTTCATGTAGGATGCAGCCTAAGATGTTATCAGGTCCCGTGGAAGTTGTATTTTTTGCATTTGAGAGAGCAGTGATGACCTCTTCCCTAGAGATAAGGGGTGGAGGGCAAGTACTGGGGATGTCCTGATTTACTGATGGGCGGACAGAGGGCAGACATTTTTGCTGAATCTGTTAGCCAGTAGATTGGCTATATTTACAGCATTTGTGTATGTGGTGTCCCTGACCACCAGTTCTGAACAGATCTGCGTGCTTCCTTTGAGATTGCGGACATATGAGAAGAAGGCCTTATGATTGTCTCTAGTAGATGTGGCCAATTTGGACTCAAAGTTGGCTTTAGAGGATTTCACTAGTGCTCTTATTTGCTTGTTCAGGCTAAAGAGAGATTGCTTCCAGTTGGGAACCTGCTCCTTTTTGGTCCTGGACAGCATTTTTTTTCCTTTTGTTACAGAGTTTATTTATTGCAGATGTCCACCAGACAGGTTTACTCTTCCTTGCGGAGGATGATTTTGTCCTGTCAGGTATAATATCTGGATATTTTAGGATTAGAACCCTGAACACCGTCACACAAACTAACTGCCTGAGTTCTCAGCTCAAAGAGGAGTAATGCTTGATCCTGACAGGGTTTGTGTAGCTGTGCAAATATTATGGTTGAAGTAAATATTTCTGCATTAAATGTAAATTAGAACACCAGTCATTATTTGAAATAAACAAAACAGCTCACTCATAAAACTGGTGTGGGATGTTGGTTGGTAATAGAGTAAATCAGCATGAGGGGAAGATGAACTACTACTATTCCCCATTGGATTGCTGTAGCAGAGACATTTTCCCCAAGATGTATTTAATCTACTGTCTGAAACAGAAGGGGTGGGATTAGTTACTAAATGAAAAAATGTCCACTGCACCTTTTCCTATTAATAACCCAAATAATATATTGTTGGGGCAAGAAAGATGAAGATAGCTTCACATTTGAAGCTAATAAAGCCAAGGATACAGTTTCTCATCATGCTTATAGTTGAGACAATGAGACAGAGTGCAGTATACCAATGTGCCAGTGGCAGATTCCATCCAGTCTGAGGAAGTCAGGGCAGCAATTACTACGTCCCTTGGATTATGTCTGCCTATTATTTCTTATTACGTTCTTCTGTGACTTTTAAAGTAATGTCCAGTGTTTAGACTCACATGGAGGATCTTCTATTCATTACTGAATGCAGAAAAGAAAAAAACACAGCCTCATTGTACCTAAATGTGTAAGTCATTGTTGCTCCACTCCACATATTTAAACTTTTGACATGACAACTAAAAAATGTACTGCTGAAGCAAGAAAAAAAGAGAACCTTCTTGTCTGTAGCTATTCAGTCTGATGTAAGAGTTTATTGTAGCTTTTGGCCTTTCAGTCTCTCTGTTTTTGGACTTGCTCTATGGGTACTGACATTTCCCGTGGTTACTGTCTACTTTTTAATAAGTTGAGAATGGGTGTACCAGTTTAATTTTGAAGTGTTAATTTTTGTAGCTCTCAGATTACCAGATATTGATTATTAGCATTCAGATGAAGTTAAAAAGCACTTGTAAAGTCCCTTGGATAAAGATCAGCTAATTTTTTTATTATTTTCATTTGCTGCTGCTTCTAGCAAAATAACACTTTCTGGGCCCACATATAAGCTCATTTACTTTCTATAGATTGAATGAAAAAAATGCCCTTTTCCCTGCTTTAATTTCTCCAAATCTTTTGGATTTCTAATGCCATGAAGGGAACGGACAAGTCAAAGTATGATTAAAGGTCATGAACTTAGTATTGTTTGTACCTTTGATGTTAGAAGTGCTCTTCACAGCACCTGCAATGTGCCCAGAACTGCCCATAGAGTTACATGTATCAGTAGCATATATGAATACTAGTATTGGAACTGTCTGGGTATCCTACGTCCACATTGTCCTCATTTCAGCTGCAAATCCTGGTATTTTATGACTTTGTGCCTCTCTGCACATAAGTCACTGTAATCACCGGGGGTAGCAATGTTGGTGGTCAGTGCTACTACCATCTTCTTTTCATGGACTACTATATCTGTTTTTCCTCACATCTATGTTTTAAACTGTTGGTAATGGGTGATCCCATGTGATATAAATGTTATCATTCTCTGTAATGCTTTGTTTCCAATACTTCCCAGATACTTTAGAAATGTAATGTTTGCACAATCCTCAATGCAACGCTCTTGCCGCATTGTTATGTCTTTCAGTATACAGCTTCTCTACCATTAGTGTTTCGACCCAGCAACAAGATGTGTAACTGTTTTCAGTTCTGTTTTGCAGAACCTGCATTTGTCTGTTTCTCCCACATTGTCAAGAGACTTTGTAAACCAACATGTACATAGTCTACTGTCTTGGGTCGCTAATATTAACCTTTCATCTTTTGGCTTAAATTTACCTCTCCTTAACCATTCCTGCTTCAGATCTTGCTTGACATGAGGCTGTTTGAGGTGTTTTCTGTACTTGCAACTATATTAATACCTTTTGCATATTTCTTGCATTCTCATCTGATCCTTCTTATAATCTTTCTTTTGTTTTTTGGCACATTCATTTGCTGCCTGAATTTTGTCTACTTCTGGTTTGGTTTCCATTCCCACTTGACACTGATGTGCTTCTGTTAAATTAAGCAGGGAAGTCATCTTAGATTTGTTCTCTTCATGTTTCAAAACTTTCACTGTGTTTGGATCTAATGATGTCAGCAGATATGTATACAGTCCTATGATTGCACATCTATACATGTAATCAGTTTGGAGGAGGCCCATACCTTTTTCAGAACAAAGAATATATAATCTGATATACAATGTCTGATCCAAAGAAGCATAAAGATGGATATCCTTGGATCTGGTCTCTTCACACTCTGGAACACCCCACTGAAGACGTCCCTAGGAAGGTAAAGTGCAAAAGGAGGCACTTAGAATCTCCCCAAGAGTCTGGCATGGAAGATACTGATTTCAATGAGGGGGAAGGGCCCCCGAGATCACCATCTGATGGCGTCTTATTTGGAGACATATTAGAGATCCTCAAGGAAAGGGGTGGGTGGTCAGCCAATAACCTTTCCCAAGAGGAATCAGTATTCCTTAATGCTTGTGGAGGTGGCCCATGTACCTCCTAGGGGACTCCCTCCTCTGCCAGTGAGCTCATTGATTTGGTCTCTCGATGGGTGTGGAAGCAACCTAACTCAGATAAGCTATTCATCAAGAGACCAGATAGGATTCTGGCACCACACAGGTATAGAGATTTTTGGAGCAAGGGAGTTCTAGCTGATACCATGGTCATAGCAGTGGCCACAAAAATGGGACTTACAGAACAAAGTTCCTCTGCTTACCCCCCTTAACAGAGATTCTAGGGTACTGCATAGATTTGGGCAGCATGTATATGTTTCAGTGACCTTTACACTTCAGTTGCTGAACTATCTGGCACACTTCACCAGACTTCAGAGGGATTTGGTTAAAGAACTCTCCTAATCTTTCTCTGGGACCATTACTTTTGAGACAGAGAGCTCTATTTCCTCACAATTTGTACCCAACAGTCTATTTTAAATTCCTCCATGAGGCTCATTTCACATGCAGCTGAAGGTACATCAGGGGTGGCAGGTTCAGGCATTAATATTAGGATTCAAGTCCACTTTCATCAATGCTCTCTTTGACAGAAGTTCTTTGTTTGGCCCCAAGGTTAAAGACACAGTATTCAGGTATAAACAGGATGGTAAGACCTTGTCTGCAGTGGGCGTACATTTTTTGACTCCTCAAAGAACCTTCTCTAGGAATCAATGAGGTGGCCAACAAATATGGTTCAGAAAGGCCCAGGGTCCATTCCATGATCCATGTGGAGACAGTTCTCCCAGGAGCAGAGGGGGAACTCTAACAGAAGACACACCTGAGCAGCAGAGGAGGACCACAGAACCGAGGATCTAGGGACACTTTGTCTGACAGATCCTGTAAGCACTCCAGAAAGAGGTCTGATTGTCCACTTCTGGAGGCAGTCGGGGGGCATCTATCCCTGCACCAGACAGCCTGGCTAGAGATTACAAAATATACATGGGTGCAGAGGATTATTTCCAGAGGTTATATAATACCCTTCCTCCCTTAACAGTAAGCAAAATGTCCAATGTTACACCCAGTCAGAGGAAAGCAACAGCGCTAGAAATAAAAAAGCTGCTAGAAAAAGGAGTCGTCCAAGAGGTCCTTCCAGACGAGAACGAGTCTAGAACCTACTCAAGATTCTTTTTAGTGCTGAAGAAAACAGGGAACTGGAGACCAATTTTGGATCTCAGCAATCTAAACAAATCAGTTTAGTACACGAAGTTCTGGATGGTCACAATTCAGTCCATTTTGCCTTTCCTGTACAAGGACGACTGGATGTGCAAAGAAAGATTGTGTACTATCACATAAAAAGGAAGAGATGATCCAGAAGAAACCTACACTGCTGGATGGAAGACAGTCATTACCATCTCAGAGCACTTTGGTCTCACCACAGCCCCCAGGGTGTTCGCCAAATGCATGGCAGTAGTAGCAGCTCACTTGAAACTACAAGGATTCAGGGTGTTTCCTTACTTGGATGACTGGCTCATAACTGCTCCAATCAGATATCATCTGACCAAAGCATGAGATTATGTACTCCAGTTAGCTCCCACCTGGGAATTTCTATCAATCACAACAAATCTCATATAGAACCAACTTTATCTGAGCTTTGTTTGACACAGTATCCTTGACAGCTTCCCTTCCCTTACCAAGAGTGCAAACCATATGATTCCAGGTCAGAAAGATAATTCGAAATTCCTCATTTTCAGCTAGATTGATTCTTCAAGCTTTGGGGTCAATATCTGCTGCAATAGTTTTGCTTCCATTAGCAAGACACCACATGAGAATTTTTCAGTAGACCCTAGCAATTCAGTGGTCCATTCTTCATCAATCCTTATCCAGCCAAATCAAAATAACTCAGGCTTGCAAAAATTATGTCCTTTGGTGGATTTACTCCAAACAGATAATGCAAGGTCACCTCTTCACTTTCTCTCAGTTCTAGGTCACAGTTACCACAGATGTTTGCCAGATTGGGGGGGGGGCACTTCTTTTGAAAGATAGTCCAAGGCACATGATCCCCCAAAGAGGCCAGCATTCATATCAATGTTTTAAAAATGAGTGCTGTCCTCCTAGCATTGCAGGCCTTCCAAGACACTCTCCCCTCTGGAACCATTGTGATTCAGATGGACAATATGTCAGTGATCTGGTACATCAGCAAAGAAGGAGGAACCAAATCTTACCCCCTGTGTTGAGAAGTTTTGAGAGTGTGGCAATAGGTGATCTCATCCAATTGATTTCTGATAGCAATGCACATTCCGGGATAATCAAATGTGATAACAGACAAGTTAAGCAGGTCCATTCTAATGCCTCACGAGTGGTCACTCAATGTGAAAGTGGCAGAAAAGATATTCCATCAATGGGGTCAACCTTGCCTCTTTATATGTCCCCTCCACAACATGTATATCAGGTTTCTTTCCCTGAGCCCCCCCCCACTGAGGAAATTACCATGAGATGATCTTCTCCACGCTTTCCCCGTTCCTCTAATCCCCAAATTTCTTCAGAAAGTATCTCAGTTGAAGAGCACAGATATCCTCATTGCTCCTTATTGGCCTTGTTAAATTTGGTGCCCCTTTCTTTGGCCTCATCTGCTTTGTCCCCCTTGGATTCTGGATCCAACTCCAAACCTCCTGTCTCATTTGACAAGCATGGTACACCCAGACATCTTAGGCCTAAAATTAACTGCATCTTTTCTTTACTTCCTTTAATAGCAAGACACTCCAGGCTCTCTTCTCCTGTTTACCTCATTCTTTTATCCTCTCACAAGGCTTCCACGAGAAAAGTTTACTGAAGTAAATGGAAAAGAATTGTTATTTGGACAATGACCCTTTTTCAGCACCAGTATCTAAGGTTCTAGATATTTTAGCAAAAAATATTTGATGAAGGTGCTAGTTCTTTATCTGTTAAAGTACAACTAGCTGCCATTTCTAACTTTCATATTGGAGTAAACAATTCATAGTTAGCCTCTTTCAAACTTTGCAAGGCATTTATAAGAGGAACCTTTCTTCTTAGGCCCCCTTTTAAAGATCCAGCTCCCCTGTGGGATTTGAATTTAGTTTTGTAATCTTTGACACAATCTTCCTTTGAACCAGCCAAATGTGAATTAAAATTTCTAACTTGGAATGGTATTTTTTCTAGTGGCCATTACACCTGCTAAAAGAGTATCAGAACTTCAAGCCATTTCTTCTACACCTCCTTATTTAATTTTTCATAAAGACAGGGTAATATTAATCAAACTATCAATCTTCTAGTTTTCTTTCCAAGTTTTTTAAACAAATGAGAATATATGATGCATTTGCTGGATGTTCATAGACGGTTATGCTTTTACTTACATAGGACATAAATTTTCAGAAAATCAGATCAGGTATTTGTCTTTTCCTCAGAATCAAAATTGGGTAAATGAGTTACCAAAGTGACTTTAGCCAAATGGTTAATAGATTGTATTTCATTTGTTTATCAAAAAGCTGGTTTGACTTTGCCAAACCATTTAAAGGCTCATTCTACCAGGTCTATGGCAACCTCCTCAGTGTTTTTGTCCAGATCTTCTTTGGATGATATTTTTGCAGCTGCAACTTGGGCTAATCCTCTTACCTTTACTGCTCATTATAAATCATATCTGGTGACTAGGGGAAGCTCTCAGGAATATCTTTCCTTAGATTCCTCCCGAGACTGAGGTAGCTGAGGACTCTGTCCCAACAGTTGAGGAGTCAATGAAAATGACAGCATCCGATAAAGATAAAGGAGTTATTTATGTACCCACCATAATGTTCCATCTGGACTGTCTATTTGCATTTTCCTTAACTTCCCTCCCTCCAGTCACTGACCAATTTGACTTCTGGAAGGATCAGAAGATAGTAGAGGAAACAGTAGATCAGTGTGTGTGTGATATACCTTTAAGAAGCTTTCCAGTGAGTCAGCATATGCATATAAGTACTGAGCACGTGCAAGCAAGAGTGCCATTTTGGGTGAGCAGCTGGAGTGGGAGTATGTAGTCAGTCAGTTAGTTCGATAGTTTGTTTAAGTTTAATGTTCCTGCCATCCATCCTGATGTATTTGTATACAATAAAATACTTAAACGAACACCCAAGCCTCAACATCTTCTTAATGCACATAAGAAGAGTGACAGAACCTATGTTCCTTGGTTTGAGCTCCAGATGCTAGTTATTCTTTTCATATTCACTAAAAGTCAGCAAACAAGATCTGAGGTATGGTAGGAGATGAATGCATTATGGGTAAGAGAGGAGCTTGCGAGCTTTCTGTATTCCATGAGCTGTAAAAAGTGGATGAGTCAAATCTGAGGGTCAGATCCGAACCCAACAGTTGAGGAAGAATAAAGATGGACAAAAGAGATGTAATGTTATGTTGAGTACATAACTTCCTTTTTTGCACATTTTTCAAGATCAAATGTCATTCTTTTATAATCTGAGAAAGTTTTGATGATTTCCAGTTATGCTTTCAGCTCCTCATCTGATGAAATATGCAGTTTAAAATCATCTACAAAAAGGAAATGAGAAGTCTTTACACTTTGAGAGCCAAATTTTAACCATGACCTAATCTGTTAAGTAGACAGCCTAATGGGTTAATGGCAAGACAAAAGAGCAGCGGTGACAGAGAGCCACCCTGGAATATCCCCCTTTTAACTGATATCCATGGGATAATAATTTGTCCTTTATCATGGCGTAGCTACTACATGGTTTGCCACTGTTTGTGGTCACCGTAATGTAATTGATCAATGTAGGGTGTGTCCTATACATCTCTGAGCACTCATTTATCCATGAATGTGGGATGCTGCCATATCCTTTTTTGTAATCTATCCATACCATACTTAGATTCTTCCCCTTTTTCAATTCTCCACTATGACTTTATTTAACAGCAAATGATCCTTTGTCCCATATGACTTTCGTTTATTACTTTTTGTTCTATTGCCATAATTGAGTTTTCTTCTAAATGACTATAAACTCAGTCAGCATCAGTTCCGGTATACAGTTTATAAATTGCTGGAAGGCAAGTTATTGGTCTGTAGTTTTTAGGATGGCTTGCAGTTTCACTATTAAGGAGAAGTATAATTTTTCCAGTTGTTAACCAGGTTGGTGTCTGCTTAGGGTACGCATATAAGTCGTTCTTACTCAGGGCTAAAGCTTTGTGTAAAGATGTTAATACTTATAGCCAGAAGTTAGGTACTGCATCTGGGCCTGTGGATTTCCATTTAGTAGTTTTTTGTTTCAATTTCTCTGGCTATTGCTTCATCCCATTTCATATTATGTTCAGTTGAGTTTCTTACTGCTTCTTTTACGTCATCTATCCACTCAGCATCATTGTTACATTCCACAGGGTCTTCACAGATATTTCTCCAAAATTAATCTATGTCTTCTTTTTTGGTGGAGTTTCTATTCCTTTTGTTTTGTTTCCCAATTCTCTTTAAAACTTTGTAATGAATGAAATAAAATGCCCTTTCATCCATGGGATAGTCCTGGATTTAAACAGCTCACAATAAATCACCATTTCTGGGCAGCAATCCTGCCTGATCTGCAATGACAGTAGTGCACTTCTTCCAAGGGTGTGTCTCTCACAAACCTATCATAGACAAAACATACAAGGTACAATCTATTATTAGTGTATTGTGGCAGGTCTGACTGAAATATGTCGCTTAACTCCTATTTTTAATGTACATTATGTCTCTTTTAATTGTTATCTTTATTAATCAGGTGCTTCCAATAACAATCTTGTTAAATATTTCATGTTTACACTTCTTGATAGACGGGATGCCAACAGTTATGATTAGTCTGACATCAGGTATACCTTCAGTGATGCAACAACTTTTCAAAAGCTGCATGGCTGTGGTGAAGGTCACAGGATTAGAGTGAAATGTCAGCATAGGGACATCGGCTAAAATAATAAAGTAGACACTGAGCATTAATAGAAACCAATCTTGAACTGATGTGGATAATTAAAAATGTGAAACGGCCCATAGTTGCTGAAATGAAGTTTTAATAAAAACTGTGCTATCATCACTAGCATTACCCAATCTGATTTTCTGTTTTAAATACGTTTTGTGGAACATCTTCTAACCAGTCTGTAATAGCGTTACAAGGATTCTAGACTAATCAGACCCTTAGGAAATAGTGCCTACTTATTATTAATGAGATACTTCACCTTGTTATCGTGTCATGTTTGTGGTAGTAAGAGTTTCATGTTGATCTCATTGCAGACAAACAAGCATGCTAGAATCTTCAAGTTTGACTTCCACAAAGTTAAAAAGGGTCCTCCAAGAACCTCTTAGCCAGGTATTAAGTATCATTTGTTGGATACAAAGTTGGTTGAGAATTGGTCAAGTGTCTGGGAGCCACAGAGCTGCTATGGCTCATACTAGTGCAGTGGTCACAGGGCCAGCTATCACACACAAGTCAGTGGATGTTGGTTAACTTATTTTTCAAAATACTTTTGTAGAATTGTAATAATTGTAAAAAAAAGATGAAGCTGTCACTGGAATCAAACCTGATAATACATCAAATGAGCATGATATTTTCATAATGTATGACTGTATATATAACTAACATATACTAGACTCCCTCTTATCTGACTTCTCCTTAACCAGCCTCCTCTTTAACCCGCCATCAAATTTCTGCCATAGCGCTAGCAAAAGACAACAGAGAAGAACAACACTTATGCCTCCTCTGGGCTAAATAATGACAGACATTTGAATTTTATACTTCATATCCATTAGAAAAACTCATACTAACACAAATCTTTTTATTCTAGATGATTTATAACCTATACATGCTATTTTGTGTAACATCTGCGGTGGTGCAGCAGTAGCATTTTTGCCTCACAGCAAGAGGTTCTCCCGTTCGATTCTCGGCTGGAGTGCGGGGAGTGCCTTCTGTGTGGAGTCTACATGTCCTCCCCACGGTTGGGTGGGCATTCGAAAGACATGCGTAAATGGGCGTGCCTTCGTTGAAGGTTTGAACGTCGAGCTGGCACCTCGGCGTTCATGAAAATCTACTGCCAATCATTAGCGGACCGGAGTTCTGCTGTGGCGACCCCTAACTGGGAAAAGCCGAAAAACAACAATAACAACAACAACAACAACATGCTATTTTGTATACTTTTTCTGATTAACCAGCCATTCGTTTATCCAGCCTAAGGTCCGGTCCCAGCAAGTCCGGATATGAGGGAGTCTACTGAATTAAAATATTTTGTCAGTTTGAACATATATCATTCAAATTATATGTTTGTGTTAAAACATTTCATTTCAATCAGTTTATAAGGAATATGATGGATAATTTAGAGCAAGACAGGGCTGACTGGAGTAGAGCAGTATCAGAGGGGAAAGTGAAACTTGGATTAAAAATAAGGAAGAAAGGAGATAGTTTAAAAAAGATGGAAATCACCTATATTAAGGGTTAACTGAACTGATGAAAACTGAAAGTATAAAGGTTTATGGACTATTAAGTGAATGCATGTTTTTTGTCCATGAAGTTTGCTCAGATTGCCATTCAGACTTGAGTTCTGTTTGAAATTTGAAGGACTGTAATAATGATTGTCAGAAAAGTAAGACCAAAAGTGGGAAATGAAAATAAATATTTAACTACTTTGAGGTTGTATACCTTGGAGTGTTTCCCCATAACAAGATACAGAAGAGTTAGTACATATAAGCACCAGTTGTGAGGGAAGAACAAATATCAGTTTTGTGAGTGGAAAGGGTTTAAAGTCCACCTACATGAGTGGTTTACAGGTATTATAATGAGTTTCATGATTTATTATATCTGTCTTGCAATTACACTTACATTTTTGAAAGCTGCTTGATTCATAGGGTCATAGGTTCATAGGTTCATAGGTTCATACTAGGCTATCTGCCCTAGGGCATTTATAAGCCTAGCCAGAATGCGTTTGGCTTTCGCCACCCATTTTAAATTTATTTTGCTATGCCCTTTTTCGAGGTTAGTATACTGTGCCTCTGTCTAACAGTGACACAGAAGTGATACCCGGGGTAAACCTACGATCTCCCATCCACTCATCAAGATTCCTCTTGAAGAGAGTCAATGAGGGACTCTGCCTAACCTGGACTGGGATTTTATTCCAGAGTGAAGGGAGCCTCTGGGTTATGAATCTGTCCCTCCAGCATGTCCTATTTATTTCAGTGCTGAGGTTCAAGTCTCTCGAGCGTAGCTCGATGGGATTTGGATTTTCTGAGGTGCAGCATGTCCATTAATTCCGGGTTGGACATGGCTTTATCGTCAGGCACAGATCACCTCTGAACAGGCGGTATGCCACTGAGTAGAGCTGGAGTTTCTTTAACCGGGCAGCATATGGCATCTGTTTGAGCCCTTTGATCCTCTTGGTGAGGTACTTTTGGGGTCTTTCCAGTTGCTGCAGGTGTCTGGTAAGGTACATCCCAAAAGGGGCATTGTACTCAATTATGGGCCTGATGAGGGATGAGTAAAGAGGCACAATGACGTCCCCTGATCTAGATGTGAATCCCTTCATGATTAGGTGGGCTATATAAAATGTTTTTCTAACCACTTTGGCCACGTGGTTGTCAAATGAGAGATTGCTATCAACTTGGGTCCCCAGGTCCCTAATTACTTCTTCTGTACTTAATGGATTACCACCTATGTGGTAATTTGTGGGCACTTTGTTTTTTCCAAAGGGGATCACTATACACTTTTTGGCATTTAGCTTGAGGCCATGGCTCTGGCACCAGTTGTCTGTTTCTATGAGGCCCTTTTGGAGGATGCTTGTGTCAACTGGAGAGTCGATTATGGCACCCAGTTTGCAGTCATCTGCGAACTTGGTCAGCCACAGTCCTTCCGTGTTGGCCTGTACCTCCGAGAAATATATACCGAACAAGAGAGGTCCCAGGACTGAGCCTTGTGGGACACCACTTGTAACTGGTTTGGAGTCTGACATGGCTCCAGCAATTCTAACCATGTGGGTTCTGTCCTTGAGCCAGTTTGCAATCCATCTAGTGACATAGGGGTTTATATTTAAGCTGGTGAGCTTATCTATAATGCCCGAGTGGGATATTGTACCGAAGGCTTTTGCAAGGTCCAGGTAGGCTGTGTGGACCATCTTCCCCTCGTCAATGGCCTTGGTGACTGTTTCAAAGAAATCAACCAGGTTTAAGAGGCAGGATCTGCCCTTAACAAAGCCGAACTGGGTAGGATCCAGTGTTTGTAGGTCCCCAATATCTTTATGTATGAGGTCCATGATGATCCTTTCCATAGCTTTTCAGACCAAGCTAGTCAGGCTTATGGGGCGATAGTTTCCAGGATCCGTTGAGGCACCACCTTTATGGAGAGGGACCACTGTTGCTGTACGCCACTCTTTGGGCACATATCCTGTAGTAAGGCTGAGATTGAACAGTAGTTTTATGTTTGGGTTTAGCTCTTCTTGGAGTTCATGTAGGACGAGCCGGGACACCATCTGGTCCCATTGATGCTGTGTTTTTGCTTTGGAGAGGCGGTTCTTACCTGAGCATCTGAGATGTCAGGGGCAGCACTCTGCTGGGATAGATATTTGCCCTTTTGGTGGGGAGTTTGCGCTGAACTTGTCAGCTAGGATGTTGGCAATGTCTGTGGGTTTGGTGTATTTTTTGTCATTTTGGACTAATTCTGAGCATATCTGGGAATTACCACCCAGGTTCCTAACATAACTAAAGAAAGCCTTGTGATTATCCTTAGTGTCCTGTGCAATTTTTCTCTCGAAGCTGGCCTTAGACAATTTTATGTGTGCCCGTAGTTTTTTGCTAATACTGATCAGTGATGCCTTCCCTTTTTGGGATTTTGCTCTATCATTTAGTAGCTTCCTCCTTCTATTGTATAGTTTGTTTATGGCTGGGGTCCACCAGACAGGACGTCTGCCTTTGGAGGATTGGGTCTTGGTTTTATTTGGGATCGCATGATCCATGCATTCCTGAAGGTGTTCATAGAATGCATTTATAAAGGATTCTGCAGTCTGGGCCGTATTTTCCACAGGCCCGGGGACTTTGAAGGATTCCACCTCAGTTTTGAGGAGTGTGAAATTTGCTTTAGAGAAGTTTTTCTCTGTGGTTTTCTGGGCAGGGGGTGGGGTCAGGATGTGAATATCTAGTGAGATTAGTTTATGGTCTGATCTTACCAGTGAGGGATACACTTCTGGTCTGGAGCATAGAGTCCCCATGTTGGTGATGATCAGGTCCAGTATGTTTTCCCCTCTTGTGGGAGTGGTAACAAGTTGCTCCATAGTATTTGAGTTTATAAATTCTAGGAACCTTTGGGCTAGGGTGTTGGAGCTAGAGTAATGCCCCCAGTCTATGTTTGGGTAGTTGAAGTCGCCCAATATAATGGTGTTTGGAGAGACCTTCATATTTTCCAGTGTTCTCAGGAAGGCCGAGTGGGGTTCCTGGGTTTGGGAGGGTGGTCTGTAGCAGGCTATAAACTGGAAGGCAGTTTTACCCACTGTTAATTGCACATGGATAGTCTCTGATGCTTCGTGCTTTGCCACCAACCTGGAGGTGTGGGTATCTTTGATGAATATCGATCTCGCCCTCCTTTTGTGGTTCGGTCCAAGTTTTGGGGCCGAAAAGCATGGTATGAGGTATAACCTGGTAGTGCTGGGGTGCTCTCGGGAGCCCTGAACCAGGTTTCTGTTACTGCACAGATATCGATGTTCTCCATGCTAAGGAGAGTTTCGAGTGCATGCATCTTGAGGTTTAGACTTCTGGCGTTGAGTAGCATTACTCTTAGTTTCTTATCCATTGTGATACCTATGGAGGTGGGTTTGTCTTTTGAGCCTTGCCTAAAAAAGGCACTATGGGGGTAGCAAGAGCCTTTGCCAATATCTGAAAGCCCAGGGATGACAGGTGCAAGCCGTTCCTAGCGAAGCATTGTGGCTTGTCAAGCATATCATCCCAAGCTGACAGGCATTGGATCCCCTTTGAATGACACCAGTACTTAAGCCAATTGTTGAAATTGATTATCTTGTCTTCATATTGTGGCATCATTCTTGGTGAGGGTAAGATGCTACTCAAGGTCAGGGTCATACCGGCCTGGGCTACATGCTCAGAGAGCTCCTTTATGTCTCTTTTCATGTAGTCCAGGGAGGTACGTCTCAGGTCATTCACACCAGCATGGACAATGACTGAGTCATATTTGTACTTGCCTTGGAGTGACCTGAGTGCTTGTGTTATGTGGCGGATCTTAGCGCCCGACAGGCTGCTCACCATGACCCTCTCCTTGTTCAGCCTGGTGAGCGGGACGTCAGTGTGCCTGACGATAGAGTCACCTATTACAAGTGTATCAGGTGTGTTGTTTAGTCTTAAGGGCTGTGACTGTTTGGCACACTGGCTTTGTGAGATATGTGTTGCACGTGTTTTGTTTTGGGGTAGCGACTGCTTGGGTGTCTGCTTTGGAGGTCTCTGCTGCTTCGGCAGATCTTTATTTAGAGCCTCCGAGTATGTTTTTGTGTGATTATGTGTTTGGTTTGCTGTCGTGGTAGGTCTATGTGAGACTGGAATTGTAGTGAGTGTGGTTTCCTAGTAACAGATCTAGCACTTTTGATAGGGAACCATCTGTTTATACTAAAAAGTTAGTTGGCAAGATTAGAATGTTTCATGGCTGAATTATGCCAGAGTTTATTGGACTGTTTCAAAACAATCTTCCCTCAAACTACATAAATGTCTTTGTGCTTCTCCCACATATAAAAAGTAGTTTGCGCAGTGTATGGAAACTGCCCAAATCCTTCCACCAAATGCACATGCATCTGCAGTAATCACATTTGGCATAATAAATTAGTCCTCTACTACTGAGTCATATTCATATACCCATATACATTGACAGTTAGCTTTCTGTAGCTAGCCTGATCACATACAGAATTAGCACTGAACAGTTAACTTGATAAGTACAGCACATATTCAGACCTTCTTGGCCCTCTCTGGATTCAGGCCCAGGCCTCCCCTGAGATGTTGTCTCAACATTTGAGAACTGCTGATATAAACTTTAACCTGATGACCATTTGCATTTGTACTGCGAGACTATGTTTATGCATCATGAAATGTGAAAGGAAAATGTTGGCCTTTGTGTAGGATTTGAGCCAAGGACTTCTAGCATTATTTGCTGTTATCACTGCATCTGGACTAAGAAAGAATCCCCAAACCTCTTTTTTGTGAGTTGCCCTTTAAGCCTTTTTCCTTTCAGGTAGGAAACCCCTATCTACCCAGAAACATTGGTAGAATTAGTGCAAACTATGTATGAGCACCCAGTAAATCAAGTACAGTGTTTAATCTCACAGAGGGGATCCCAGTAGGAGTGGGTGTGCAGCAGGGTTCAGCTCTGAGCCCACTGCTGTTTATATTGGTGTTGGATTACATTAGCAAAATGCTTGCATGAAGTAGATCAATAAAGTTGCTGTATGCAGACAATATGACATTACAGGCAGACTTTGAGCAATAAGTTCAGCAAAGGATAGGAGAATGGACTACAAAACTGAAAGCACATGGGATGAACCTGAATAAAGATAAGTCAGTTGTAAAGGCAGCAAATAGAGGAAATCAGAAGAAGCTGAGAACCTAGATAGAAGGGAAGATAGTGGAACTGGTTAACAGCATCAAGTATCTAGGAGGGGTGGTTGAGGAGAAGGGAAGTCTGAAAGAGGAAGTCAAAGCTAGAATCAGAGGGGCTGCAGCCAACTGACCCAGAGTGTCAGTGGTAGGGTTTGACAGTAGAATGCCAAAGAAGCTGAAAAGTAAGCTGTACAAACAGTGGTGTGACCAGTATTACTGTATGGTACAGAAACCTGGGTAGTAAAGGCAGAGCATTTGAAGAAGATAGAGGTGATGTAGGTAAAGTGTCTGAGATGGGTGGTAGGATGCACACTGTGGGACAGACAAAGGAATGAGGACATCAACGCAAAGCCAAAGTAGCTCCAATTGCAGAGAAAGTCAAAGGAACAGATTACAGTGTTTTGGGTATATGTGCAGAAAATCAGAAGACAATCTGGTGAAGAAGATTTATGAAAGACAAGAAGAAGGCAAGAGGAAATGAGGACGTCCAGCAAAGAGGTGGATGGATTGTGTGTGAGAAGACCTGCAACAGTTAGGCATGACATGGAAGGAGAGTGATAGTGAACTGAGAGAGATGGCAACTGTTCACACAACACCCCAACTCCATGTAGAAAAATTGATTGATTGATTGGTTGATGATAATGATGATGATGGTGGTGGTGGTGGTGGTAGGAAGCCCTGCATGATGAGTTTATGGTCAAATTGCATCCACACTACTGTTGCTGCTGCAGGAGATCAAGTTGCTAGCTCTGTTTTTAGAGCTGATATATTAATTTGTTATTTTTTGCAGTGGAAATGTTGGTCTCTTCTACTTATTTGTTATCCACTGCTTGGTTGCTGCTATGATTACCTGCACATTACCATATTGGGAGCAGGGTATTTCTTTTGACATGGAAGCATTAAAAAAGGATCATTGGCTAAACTAACTGAGACATTTCATTTAGATTTGTTGGTTTACTGGATAATATTAATATATGAGGTTAGCATTTAACTACAGAGCTGCATATGCAGTTGCCTGTGAGTGGGAGCAATTTGCATGGGGAAGGCATACTGTATCTTGGAGTGACACATGTCATATATCTCTCATTCAAGGGAGGGTTAAGTCCTATAAAATACGCTGTCATTGCTAGAAATTCAGTGAGGGAACAAGCCACCTCATTGTTTTGGCTACCGAGGTGATTGTTCAAGGTTTGGGATAACTAGTACAAATGAACAAACAGACTGACTGGGGGTGGGTGAGAGGAGTCTTGATGTTAAGCAGTAATGAGGGCAAAAATGTAATAAATAAATAAATAAACAAATAACTTTAATAAATTTAATTATAAGGATTTGATTTATGTAGGTAAGGCTATTTTGTGGGGTCTGAATATACATTGTGGTAGTTGCAGTTTGTAACATTTTTTCAGTTTTCTAATAAAGTGGGCTGAGTTACAGTGATTTGCTACATAGGAAGAATGAAAAGTGGTTGCTGAAGCACACAGTGGTGATAAATTATTGATGATGTACATAGAATGGTAATAAATAAAGCTATCTTCTGGACCTTGTACTACTTGATAAATATTTTTATCACAACATTTTGGTATGTACTTAAAAAAACATGTAAGGCCAGATTCATTAACACTTGCAGTAAGTTTACAAAATGTGTATCAAGGACATCTCTACCACATTGTTGTGCATTCTAGTCATTCAGAAAAATTAAACTAAGTATACATGTAGTCTACACTTTAAGGTAACATATATGAACCCCCCCCTTGATATTTAAGGCTGCAAGAAAACCAGTAGGAAAACTAAAACTAAGAGCAAGAAGGTGTGAGTTATGCTTCTGTTGTCTGTTCAGTCAGAATGGTGCACAGTTAGTGTAGGTATTAATAAATCCCAGGGGTTATTTATGCATACATACAGATATCTATACTATCATACCTTTAAATCCCTGATTTGTGAACTCAGAATGCTGAAACCTAACCCTGTTGTAACCCACCAAAACAACAGATATTCAGTACTTTAACTACAACTGGTTTAAAATTTTCATTTTCTAGTAATTGATTTTGGCAGCCAATAACATTAAACTTGGTATGGCCTTACTATGCCTGAGCAATTCACATCTTATATCCCATAATAATTTGCTCCCCCAACATTTCTTATAAAATACTGTTTAGGGATTTTTTTAAAACTTCCAGTTTGTTAAATTAATAAAAACATGTTCACAATTAATTGTTTCTTTCCCATTGTACCTTCAGCATTTGTTATCCAGCTGAGGAAAACATTATTTGTAGTCTGCTTGGGTTATACAAATTGCTGTGCAAATACTTCTATGCAAAATTTATAAAGCATCTGGACTTTATTGCATAATTGAGAGCCGGACAGACGTACTCCCGTTGTTCCTTTGTAAATTGCCTTTCTAGTCTATTTTCTTAAATGTTTCTGACTTCCTCTGATTGTTTCTTATAGTTATCATATATATTTTATATGACCTAATAATTATCCCCTTTTTAAGCAGCAGCTTCTTTTCTAAACCTTGACTAAAAACTCTTCTACAGCTGTTCTTTTATTTAGTACTCCCCATCCCTTTCTCTTTGCCTTTATTCTCATATCAGTCTTTAGTAGGGAAAGCAGCCTGTAACCTGCAGTCCAAACGTCTTCTTAGCCCAATCTAAATATTTTACCTTTCCTTTCCTAGTTATTTGCTTTCAGTATCTTGGTTGCTTTGGCAATTTTCTCCAGTAAATTCCAGCCCCTGTTGCCTATTTGCTATACCCAACTTGCACTATTCCCTGTTAGTAAAATCCCCTTTCTCAATTTTCATGTTGGCTTAGTTCTTAGAATACTTTCTGTTACTTTATGACTATAATAGTCTGCATGCTTGCTGTTATTCTCATTAAGGATCTGCATCCAATAAACTACTCTCTCCTTAGTTTTCAAACTCCCTCCAGTTTAATCATCATCCTTTTCTATCTTGATTGATAATCTTCTGTTTGTGTTATGTATATGAATTTTAACTGAGTACCTATAAAATGTCCATTCAAACCAGGTAATCTTAAACCACCTTGTTCTATAGGGAGAATCAGCTTATCCCACTTAACTCTTGCCCCTTCCCTTCTAAAAAAGATTCCTTCAGCTCTTTATTAATTAGCATCTGTAACTTTTCTTATTGTTGAAAAAATATGTTTGACCTGTATATAAAATTAAAGTTACTAATAACATTTTTACTGCTTGTATCTTACTATCCATATCCATAATCAAGAGCTTCTAGTTTCTCAAATTTTATATATTCTATTTAGTCTCTTCCCTCATATCCTTACCTCTTATAATTGAATCATTTTAATCCTTATACCTTAATACTTTACTTTATAATGTTCCCATAAATACGGGCATTGCTGAACCAATTCATGTATAGGTGCACTGTGTACCACTTATAGTCTTTGTTTTATCCTCATTAATTTTAAATCCCCAAAAGACCTGAAATTTTCTCAGACTGATCCACAACACTGAAATGCCATTTTCTGTTTTTATCAAGTACAAAATAATTATCATCTGTGACATTCTGGATTATCATACCAGTTATTTCCCTGCATTTACAAGTCCATTATTTTCTTTACTAATGGCTCTAAATATAAATCAAATAAAAAAAGGGAAAAAGGACACCCCAGTCTGGTTCCTTTGTTCAAATACAACTTGTTGGAGGGGGGCCCTCTCACCTTAATTCATGCAGCAGTCTCTTTCCAGATCCTCCTTATTAACCCTATTATTCTATTAGAAAACACAAATGCTCTATTGCCCTACTCATAAAATCCTAACTGACCCTATTTAATGCTTAGTCCGATTCAAGTTTCACCAACATTAATGGCATTTTATTATACTATCTTTTGCTGTGGATCATCATTGCTCTATTAATGCTGCCAGATGTTTGGCTCCCCTCAAAAAAAAAAAAAAAAAAAACATTGATCCATGCCTATCAATTTTGGCAACACACTTGTCATTCCTATAGCTAGTATAGGCATAAACACTTTACAAGCATGGTCAAAATTTGAAATTGGTGTACATGAATCTGGGTCTTAAGGGTATTTGCCTTCTCTGGGTAATACAGCCACAGTAGTCTTCTTCCAAGATTATGGTACTTCGCTCCTTTTAAAATATCTTTAACAAAGCCTTCCAGATTTTTATCACTTTCTTTCCTCCTAATTTCCAAACTTCCATAGGAATACTATCTGTTTCTGGAGACCTCCTGTTGATTTATTTTATATCACCATTTAATCTCATCTCTTCTCACTTTAGCTATTAATTGTTGAGCCTCATCTTCCAATAACCTTGACATATAATTAAGTCTTTCATAAATATTTCCATTTGTGCCTTTTCCAGGTTTCCACATTCCTCAGTTGTATGCAAATTATCATAAAATTTCCAGAATCTGTAGTACCTCTGTAGGATCTCTGGTTATTTTCTTGTTATAGGATCCCTTAGTTTGGTGATGCCCTTTTTTATGCTGCCTAAGTTGTTATGCTAAATGTTTTTGTGCTTGTAGCTGTTATGAAAAATACTTGTTTAACAGCAGCATTTATAAATTCATACATATTCTCTAACTACTCCCTTATTTCTCTTTAGCACTCTGCAGTTACTCCTCTTCTTGTTATGTGAGATTCTCCTTCTTTTGCCATACTTTAACCTTTGTCACCCACTCTAAATATTTTCTCCTACTTTTTTCCATATTTATTTCTCCCATGATTTTAAACTCTGTCATTACATCACATTTGCTAGCTATCCTTTTCTGAAGATATTTCTGTCGTCCCTAAAAACTCTCAAATCATTTCCACTACTTATTGCTTAAGTTCGTCTTTTAGCAGGTAAATAGGAAAACACCAATGTCTCATATTACTTCATTACTCTGTATCCTTATTTAGGTTTTATTGGTGCATGATCTGAAATAGTTAATGGATGTATGCCAAAGCTTTCAGTTAAATACACATGCCTCTTGTGAAATATGCCTTCTATCCCATCTAACCCAAATAGTACAAATCAAGTTTCAGTCTCCATCCATAAATAGTATTCCTGTTGAAAGCTTATATCTCCCAAAATTCTCTTAAGCTCCACACATTAGGAGGAATATGAGTACATGCCTGTGTAATCCCACTCCCCTGCCAATAACTCCATATTACCACATATTTACCATTACTTTTTTTCTTGTGTTACTATGGAACCCCTCTGGCAATCAATAATATTACCCCCCTTTTCAATTCTCCCAGTACTCTGCTGCGTGTCCATCCTAAAGTCCTTTCTTTGCAAAATTCACATGCTCATTTCTATCCAAATGCATTTCTTGTAACATTACTATTTGCACTCTACAGTTTGTAATATAATTCAATATTCTTTTTTGTCTATACCTGTGGTACCATTTACATTCCATGCTAAAATTGACAAAGCAGCTATTCCAATAAAAATATTACCGTCACATATTACATATACATGACAATTCTTTTGAATGTATGTTTCCAACTTGCAGCTTACTTGAATACACAAATGCTTGGCAGGTTAATCTTGTATGCACTTGCTTCTTCTTATCTCTGTTTGAACCCATGCCACATTTCCCAGAATTTTTGCTTCAATAAAAACACTAAAGAAATATAAAACTAAATACATTTTAATCCCTAATCTCTTTAACTCACAGCAAAAAACACAAAACTATATATGCTTTCAAAAAAGTGTGTTTACTTCCCATATAGGGGCAATTACCCCAAACAGATAGCTGCACCCAATGTTATTGCATATTCTAAACTTAGGTTTAATCATGCTGGAAGCACATATCTGAGATTGTGTTCTAATTTATGCAGATGTTTTATGTTCTTGTCCTATCTCTATTCCCCTCCCACATGTGAAAACAATCTGCATTCTCACAGTAAACTTTTAACATTTAGCCTTAAGAGAAAGTGCACTGACTACTCAAAGAAATAACCCAAATTATGCAATGCTGTATATAATACATTCAAATATTAAAGCTGCTGGAGAGGTAACTGCTTGCAAATGTATTCACTTCCAAGACTTCAAAGCTTCATTTATTTTGTTTGAACTCCTTACTAGTTCTCATTTTAATTCTAATTATAATATTCTTGCACATATAACTCAAAACACACTGCTCAGACCATTTATGATTAAGAGCTTGCCCATGTAAACTCATCATCTCCAAATAAGAACATTTGCTAATAGGAAAAAAAAACAAGTAATGGCTTTCAAATGCAGGAGAGGACCCTTGTAGAGTTCATTTAGAACACAGTGGTTAAACCTGTCATGACTATGGTTCATGGTAGGGAAACCTGGAAATGAAGGAAAGTAAAGAGGAAGAACAAGCTATTATCTAGGTAGAGCAAATTAAAACTACTTTTGCACTTTTAAAATCGTGTTCAGAGAAAGTTAATGTTCATTCTTTGGATCACTATGGTCTTATTTTGCCTACTGTTTTTGTAGGGAAGATAGGTGGAGCCATTAGTCTTATGAGAAAAAATGCATTTGCAACATTGTATGGGTGGAGCTAGAAGCCAGTCATCTTATAACAATTTTTTACTAGGTTTGTTCCTGGATACATAACCAGTTAGGAGATCCTAATATAAGTACAAGGAGGAAAGAATTTATCTGATGAATGACTCTTTCCTAGATGAGGAATTCAGCCCCACTTCACCTGTTAAATGCACCAAACTTCTGAACACATTGGACTTTTCACATTAGGATGTAAATAACTTGAATGCACATTTTGGTAATGCATTTACTCAAGCATGTTAGTTTATGAAGTAATGTTAAAAGTAAAAGAAAAACATTTGCAGCGAGGCCAAGCTGCCCACATCTCCTTACGTGTTTATTCCCCCACCAAGGCCACTGCACTTGGTAAAAGAGCTACCACTGACAGGTAATGAAGTATTTTCTCTCTCTCTCTCTCTCTCTCTCTCTCTCTCTCTCTGTTTTGTTTCCAAGTTAACTGAGCTCAGATCATCCAGAAATTACTATAATGCAAGTAGTTCTGATTTCACTTCAGTTAATATTGAGCAGTGAAACAGAGGCAAACAATACTGAAGCCAACATACTCAAGCAATGGTGACTAAAGCTTGGGTGTTTCAGGCAAGTAACTATGATGAAGAAGTATTTAAAGCTTGCCCTTTCTTCAGTACGGTAATATCAGGAGATTTTGGTTCTTGCTTCTTAATATATTTGGGATGGGAAGTGGGTAAAATGTTAATTAAACTATAATGTTTATGGCAAATACATTTTCTTTTCTGTTTTAGGACTATATCTTGGACCACCTTTATGTTGTCACATTTTAATTCATTTAGATCTTATACTGTGCTGAAATATTGCATAATAAAATTACTGCAATTGCTCAAATTTCCTCCAGTGTATACCTGCATTATTTACCTGCAGCAGGCTAAGAGTTTATTGCACTGGGAATATAATTATATGCTGTACTAAGTAATTATGGACAAATTCTTTCCCTGATAAAGAATGACTAACCTGTTAATCTGATATTTCTGCATATAGTCACAAAGCCATGAAAAATGCAATAGATACAGCCAGCATGAATGCAAATGGAATGCAAATGAACTTACTAAAATAGTATAGATTTACTAGAGCTTTGTAGAAATTATTCTTGCATCCTATATTATGTTTTTGAACTGTTTCATGAAGAATGTACTTCTTAAAGTCAGTGTTGGCTTTAGTCAAACTAGCTCCCTAGGTGTAAAGGCTTTATAGTATCCCCCAACTGCTCAACACATCCTGGCCTACTCACACTATTCAGATTACTTCATTTATTCCTTTTTCTCACAGTCCGAATTTGGTTTACTCCATTTTTCCATGCATTTATTCATTTGTTCTTTCAACACATTTTACTTAAGCACAACTATTGCACTCTAATAACTGTGGAAGACAAAACAGCATTAATCCAAGGGTCTGGGGATCACAATGTCTACAAAAGCCATGGGGGTCTAGATGCTCTGAGGAGAATTTTAAAGATTTCTTCTAACTAAGACTACACTGTAACAACTGCCATGGGAATAACTGCATTAAGCCAGGAGTCTGGGGGCAGCTAGGCCCCCAGAAGACATGAGGTTTTTAGATGCCCTGAGATTCATCTTAGAATTTTTTAAACAACCTTTTCATCCAACTGAAATTGGCTTGAGTGAAAATCCTGAATAAGGAAAGAAAATCAATCTTATTCTTTGACTTTGATTTTTCCTAAATCCTTTCAGCACATCCTAACAGGCCAAGACTGCCGTGTAGTAAGGAAGTTAAGCTGGGGGTCAGAGTGGCTGCTAGATACCCAAGGCCACAGGGTTATAGGTGCTCGGATGAGCATTTTAGAGTTACTTTTTCCAACCTTTTGATCTAGTGGTGGCCTGAATAAAAATAATGTGTACAGAAAAGAAATTCAACAGTACTTTTACATTTCAGGGGAAAAAAGTAAGTTGTATCCATGTTGTAATGCACAAAGCAGACCAAATACTTGTGAAAATGATATATCATATCTCAGAATAATGTCTGCCCCTCCTACACCCATCTCAATATAGGTACTAACTTTCTGTGCATCTCCCCTTCTGATGTTAAATTAGGATTAAACTTAAGGCGTAAAAACATACAGTCATATTTCAACCTGTTGCTGCTGTCATATTTATATATAGTATACCTCCTCGGGTCTATATTAGAAGATCAAATGTTTAGGTGATTGAACACCTAAGCATCGATCTAATATCAAAAGCAAAAAACAGCGAATGGCTGATTTAACGCAGGGAAAGATTTCCCTTGGCTGTTCACCAGATTTTGCCATTTCCTATACTGTAGAGCGATCTCAGAGTTGGTATATTTAGTTAGGGCAGTGTGGGGGCAAAGCCCCCCACTTACTTTGGATGTAAAGTTTTGATTTGTTTTAGTGGCCAAAGGACATGTTTCACACTGTTTTCAGATTCTATGTTTAGGTGTTTGATCACCTAAACATTCAATCTCCTAATATAGACCCTACCTCCTACCCCCCCTCCCCACCCACCCACAAAAGACAGCAACCGTTTATGTATCCTTCTGATGTCAGACTGGGATAAAATTGAAAAAAAAAAATGGAACATGATATATGTGTTGTAGTCATAAATAAACAGCATGCTTCTTTTGCTCTTCCCCAAAATATAGCATTTGCATATGCATCAGACGTTTGACTGTGAGGAAAATGAAAAAAAAAATTGCAATAATGTTCCCAACTTGTTTCTTCTAGACAGTACAGCACTCCTCTACAAGTTACACTGATCCTCTGTGCACTCCTCTGAAGTTTGTGATGAAATCTAGATAAATAATGGCCACATTGTCCACAGCACAACACAAGAATAGTGACATCTGAGGTGTGGGAAGAAGGTTAAAAATAATTAACGACATAGTCCTCAGTGCCCCATATAAGTACAGTGACCACCTGTGTACATCTTTGAGCAGGGCTGGTTTTGGACTAGGTGGGGTTCATTGCAGAGGTGACTACCAAGCCCATGTCAAAATCTACTTATTCAGTCTTGGTGGTGGGGTAGGCCACCAGATTTTCTGAAGGTCTGGGGATTTTGTGACACATTTTTTTCCCTTATTATTTTTTGAGAGATGACTGTTAAATTGAGCTAGTGACAAAAGGGTCAGTTACTTTCATCCAGACGTCCCCACCATGCAGTTAAAGCCTTGATAATGTACAGTTCAGAATTCTCATCAGGATAAAAAGAGAATGGCCTTGTAACATATTTCATCTTTGCTCCAAACAGCTGACACACGTTAAAATATTGCAAATTGCTTCACATAATCGTGAGTACTGCATGCTAAAATAATAAACAGCAGCATGCAAGTTATTTTCCTCCACTATACCTACACTGTTCGCATATCAGATGTCCAATTAAGTAGTCCATCTTACTTCTCACAAATGTACATTAGTCCTGCAAAGCCACACAGTGACTGCTTAAACTGAACAAACAAGAGACTTAATTAGTCTAACCTAGTCTAATGTCTTCATAATTGATGTATGATCTGATCAGACATAAATGTACTGGTTAACTCACTGCAGAACTACATTTTTCCACTGTCATGTAGTTTCAGAATTAAATAAGGAGTTTGACTATTATTTCGGTAAGATGCATGTTCCTGAATTATAAAGCTAGTACTAAACTAACAGGTGGAATGTGTGGCTAGATGAGGAAAAAACATGCATCTGAAGGGTGTAGGAAGATGACCATGAAAGGTAACTTAAGTGTTCCTAGTGCTGCTTTTTCTCTTGGATGCTTTCATGCAATAATTAACTTTTCGCTGCACATATACTTGTTTCTAATCTCGCCTTTCCCACCGTGACCTCATGAACTTCCTTCCTTCAAATCTATACACAAAACTCTATAAAATTTAGCTCTTCTTTCTGAGTTACAGGGACAAACTTAGAAAAATAATATAGAGTACAGCAAGGACATCTTTTCAGGTAAAGTAGAAGTGCATGTTTATTGGATGCATTTCCATATCAAGACAGAATATCCTCTTTGACTTAGTTTCAAATTGTAAGATTTGAGTAAACTAAAAAAGGTTGCTACAGAATTTGTTCAAATTTATCCAATCAAGCCACCTAGGCTGGATGAAGAACCATAGTATGAATGCAGATCTCAAAGACACACACAAATACACACACACACATACACACACACACACTCACACACACACACACACACACACGCACACACGCACACACGCACACACGCACACACACACACACACACACACACACACACACACACACACACACACACACACACACACACACACACACACACACACACTCACTCACAGCTAGGGTTGCCTTCATCTTAAAGAGTTAGTACCTTGCTATCTCCATGTGGTCCCTCACTCCCAAAAAGTTACATCACACTGGAAAGAAACTCCATTTCTACATTGCTGGCTGCTGTGTCCCCCAAAAGTAAAACAAAACAATTTTCTATAGTTATGAACCAGACCTACCTGTACTGAGTCCAGCCTACAATGACATGGACCAGGACTCTACATTTTCCTATCTCTGACTGATAGTGTAGTGTTTGGTAGTTGCCTGGACTGTGAAAACAGCAGTTTTCCAGGCAGCTAACCTATCATCCCAATGCTTGCTTGAAGTTCTCTGGTGGTCTTCTGATTCTGTAGGAACACTGGAAACTACATGCCCTCCTGCATAAATCCAGCTAGACCAGCCTCTTTCTGTGGTTAAACACTATGCCTCTGCGTACACGGTACTCTCTTTGTTTCGCATTAGATGACAAATGCATACATTTGCAACCTCTTTTCTTAGGTGACATGCTTGAAATTCTTACTGGGGCTATGAACCGGCTGATTTGATTGTGTTGCTGAGTTGCTGAATCCCACTTTGTATATTTAATGATTTTATCTTGGAATTTATTTCCTTTATTTGGCATCTAGGACTGATCACAGGCAAATTACACTTATGACGCATGTCAACAAATTAAATAAAGACCAAGACCCTAATCATGTTCTCTACTCGAAAATAAGGAGCTGGTTTGGATGCACTGGACGCCAATTCCCATGGACTGTCATATTAGAACCAGAAGCATCCTGTACTTTAACATATTCCTTTTTTACCTCCACTTAATTTTTAACAGTAAGCACATATTACTTGTTTCCCTTAGCTTCTTGTCTGTTAGTAAAATGCAGCCAACACCTTCCTCTGTGTATAGAGTAAAACTAAGCATTCTTTACTCTCAGGAGATATCCTTAGGAAACTTTCACGCAACCTTTAGCATTCCTTGTTAAAAGAATATCAAAATAATTTGAAAATTATACTACAAGGCATACTTTATAGAAAACATATGTGATGGCTGTTATGTATTTTTATCAGCCATGCATAACAAGACTTCTGTATATGGTAAATGCAATACAGAATATTTTATCAAAAGACTATATTGTTTTTTAAAAAAATAAGTGACTTTTACTGAACGTGAATCTATGACGAGTAATAAGACGTGCAGCATAGCTCTCACAATGAAATGAATAACTGATTTATAACACAGGATTCCTAAACTAACTAAATAAATAAATAAATGTTTCAAATTTTGGAAAAATTTGCAAGGAAAACATTCATTGCTACAGACTGCCCAGAGTTCTGTGGTATAATAAACTGAATCTCATAACTCTCCTTTTGAACATCTTGGCAAACCATTAGGTAGTGTATTGTTTCAAACTAAAACCCCCTTTTCCACAAATCTGCATTTTACTACAATTTAAAATACTGAACTGCGGTGGTGGTGCTGCAGTAGCGTTGTCGCCTCACAGTAAGACGCTGTCATGTTCGATTCTCAGCTAGAGTGTCTTCTGTGTGGAGACATGCGTGAATAGGCATTCCTTTGTTGAAGGTTGTGCGTCAGGGCTGACAAATCGGCATGTAAAAATCTATTGCCAATTATTAGCGGACCGGAGTTCCGCTGTGGCGACCCCTAACCGGGAAAACCCGAAAGACACAACAACAACTACAATTTAAAATACTCTATATCATGTTTATTAACACCTGATAGCATATATTCTAGAGTATGATTACAGCTGGATTTTCCATGCAGTGTTAGGGAAAGCATCCTTTTCACTCAGAGGAGCCTTGGTGATCTCTCTGATCTGCATTAGGCAAATGCATACCAAGTAGGCATTTTTGAATAGGTTGTGATCGATATGCTTTCACTGGTGCTCCAGAATGTAGATCTACTTAACTCTGCCTTAAAATCTCAGACATGTTGACTGACATGCCACAGCTCTATCATTATCTTTCTGATTGGCTGGCATAGCATTCTGGATACTGCAATTAGCCAAATGTCAGAAAGCCACCCATAATCATGCCAAGTAAGCAGATCCATTAGAAGTCCGGACAGTAACTACATCCATATCAGTAAACACGGCAGCCTTCTTAATAGCCACAATTATGTACAATACAATGCTTTAAGCTGCAAGTGCAGTTGTGAGTAAATGGTTCTTGTTTATCTAAAAAACTAATTCCCAATCCCAGAGCTAAATGTTACCACTCTTTCCCTCATATACCTTTCCACTGAGAATCTCAGGTTATCCAAACAGCCTGTGCCAATAATTCAGTCCGGTTCATTTCCAGATCATAATCATCCATACAGTATCTGCTGTATACCACTTCACCCAACACAAATACATTTACTTTCGTACTGGAGGAATACAATTGACTGGTACCAAAAACACTCAGGGTAGTGAAATGGCACAAGGAGATGAGGAACTGCAAATATGGTTAACACGTATTAAAAAAAAAGTACAAATTAAAAAAATATATTTGCTGCCATTTATTCCCTAAAAATATTATTTTCATCATCACAGAGTATTTTAACTGTACAAACAGAACACATATAAATTAAACATGAATTAGAAGTATCTTCTTTTGTGTGTCATTTCTGTAATATTTGAGTTTTCTCAGTGTACACCATGCAGGGTTTGCATAAAAGTTTGTGAAACTTTGTTTCTCAGATTTTCATCCAAGGTATTTGTATCAAATTGATTGTCACACTGACTGCCTTCCGTCCCAACCAAAGCCATATCTCCAAGGCTTCATAGCTCTTTTAGTGGCCACTGTCAATCACAATTGAGAGAACTGTGGGCTCGAATATAAGGAAATTTGGCATCATTGGATGACAAAGGGTGTAAATGGTTGAGTCCCCCAGGAAAACAATTCCTGGCTTTTACTGAAAAGAATTTAACTTACTTATTGCAGATAAATGAAGAAGAAATGTGCGTAAAAGATGGCAAGCAACACAAACTGCAGAATTAGTGAAAAAATGGTTATGCAATCTGTTCACTGATTTTTAAAAGAAAAAAACCCAGGTTTGTTATGTAGCATCTATACCTCATGAAGTATGCCATTGTCACGTATGTAATTTGTATGGAAAATATCATTTTGTAAACTGTATTTTAATGTAGAATCTTGCAGTAAGATTCCTAAGTAGTATCTGAAGGTATTATTTGTATCAAATTGTTAATAATTACCAAAGTTACAAGTTAGTGGTTAATTTAGCAAAAAAAAATTATAATTAGTTTAGAATTTACCATTTGTACCAGATGTGCAAAATGCCATTTATATAAACTGCAATACTGTGTTTGCCCATTTCTAGCCATAAAAGCTGATTTCATATAGGAAATAAAAATGCACAGCTACTGTGAAATCACCTTTTGGCATGAAATTGTAAAATGATGTTTCAGATTTTATGAAGGTTCTGAAAATTCATCTATAACTATTCAAACAACTTAAGTTATGGCAGCATTTAATATGACAACTGTTTCCTCATAGCTTTGTGAATGTTCACCATTTTACATAGATTTGCAATATTATGAGTGATCTAATTTCTTGAGCAACTGTACTGCATTCATTCATTTTCATCACAAACAGGACTGCTCAATGTAAGTGCAAAAGCACTCAGTTCTGTAGAAGAAAACTTCAAATGTTCACTAAAACAGCCCCAAATGTTACAAGAGTGCATGCTGATAGCATTTCTATTTTCTGATACTTTTCAATTGAATGAATAAATAAGTAAATAAAACACATCTATATACATTATGAAACCAAAAGAAATTTTATCTGTAAATCTAGCAAAATAAAAAATACTATTTCACAAGCATGTAAATTATTGTTGAAAGGATTACTACCTTATATGAAATGAGTATGATATAAACAGCATTTGTATTGAAGCAACTTTGCATTTTATATGAATAAAAATGCAGATTTCCCTTTTATGAGTGCAATAAGGTAGCCGTCAATATACAGGTTTCAGATAGTACTGTATTCCCAGGAGCTTGTCAACCGTCATACTTCAAAGTTGTATCCTGCAGCTCCCATATCCTGCATTGTTTCATGCTGTTTACTTAGGGCATTGCAGCTTTCTTCTGGTGAAACCAGTTAGGCATACAGTTTTATAGTCATTTCAGCGTTTCAATTTCCCTGGAGCTTCACATCCAGTTATTCAGTGTGACCATAATCATTGCATGGATCTCATCCTTCAGATGAGATGTTGAACTGAGGCCACATTTGTCTGAGCTGGTGATAGCTGAAGTGTGAATGTAAAACATATCAAGGCACTTATCAAAAAAGACTATTGGAAGTTCTCAGATACCTTTGCCAAATTTCTCCTAGTCAGTATAAATACCACTTTGGGTATCCCCTGAAAAGAGACCATTGACCTAATGACGTTAACATGGTCAACAAACTGTAAACAAATACAGTAACTAAATTAAAAATACTTCCACCAACAACAACTTGCACGCATAAAGCACTATAATCTCTCCATATCTCTGGCTTTTGCTGAACCTGACTACTGCATTCATGTTAACATTATTGTTATTATTACCTGCATTACTGTTTTATTAATATTATTGTTATCACCTGCATTACTGTTTTATTAATATTATTGTTATCACCTGCATTACTGTTTTATTAGTATTATTATTATCACCTGCATTACTGTTTTATTAGTATTATTGTTATCACCTGCATTACTGTTTTATTAGTATTATTGTTATGATCGCCTGCATTACTGTTTTATTAGTATTATTGTTATGATCACCTGCATTACTGTTTTATTAGTATTATTGTTATGATCACCTACATTACTGTTTTATTAGTATTATTGTTATGATCACCTGCATTACTGTTTTATTAGTATTATTGTTATTATCACCTGCATTACTGTTTTATTAATATTATTGTTATCACCTGCATTACTGTTTTATTAGTATTATTGTTATGATCGCCTGCATTACTGTTTTATTAGTATTATTGTTATTATCACCTGCATTACTGTTTTATTAGTATTATTGTTATGATCACCTACATTACTGTTTTATTAGTATTGTTATGATCACCTGCATTACTGTTTTATTAGTATTATTGTTATTATCACCTGCATTACTGTTTTATTAGTATTATTGTTATGATCACCTGCATTACTGTTTTATTAGTATTATTGTTATTATCACCTGCATTACTGTTTTATTAGTATTATTGTTATGATCACCTACATTACTGTTTTATTAGTATTATTGTTATGATCACCTGCATTACTGTTTTATTAGTATTATTGTTATGATCACCTGCATTACTGTTTTATTAGTATTATTGTTATGATCGCCTGCATTACTGTTTTATTAGTATTATTGTTATTATCACCTGCATTACTGTTTTATTAGTATTATTGTTATGATCACCTACATTACTGTTTTATTAGTATTATTGTTATGATCACCTGCATTACTGTTTTATTAGTATTATTGTTATTATCACCTGCATTACTGTTTTATTAGTATTATTGTTATGATTTGTTATGGTTTCCAGCCCCCTGGTATAAAACGCGCTAAACGCGCGTTTTCCAGCTTGTACCTACTCAGCACAGACTCCACGTGGGCCAGCAGAGTAATCCAGGCTACAGAGAGCTGAATAAGTGACTTTTCTTGATACTAAGTATATTTTCTGTTGCTTTCCACATCTGAATACCTAGCGACTGTATTTCGCCTGCCTTTCTGTTACATTGAAACTGTTTTTACTGCATTTAACTTAATATTGCACTTGGAATCCTTGTTTGTTGCGTTTTGACTGTATTTGTAGCAATTCTTCTGTGTAAGCTATAATAGCTGATTTATAGCATTTATAAGTGTTTGCTGTACCTGTTTCTGCCTACTTTAAAAAAAAAAAAAATATATCTCTTGTTTTTCCCGCTTTACTGAGGTAGTTTAGTCCAGTTTCAGAGTTGCTGACTCCTGGGCTTTGGTTGTAGTTCCTGTGTACTGTTTCCTTGCCTTATTTGGGGGAGAGGAAGTTACCTTGCTTACCAGTGGGAGTGGGAAGCATTGAGCTGCCTTTTGTCCAGTTTTGTGAGGCTTCAGCCGGTAAATGGTAGTTTATTGGTCGTTTTGGGCCAGTTTCTAGCTTTTCCAGCCCCTGGTATAAAAGCAGCTAAACGCGTTTTTCCAGCTTGTACCTACTCAGCACAGACTCCACGTGGGCCAGCAGAGTAATCCAGGCTACAGAGAGCTGAATAAGCGACTTTTCTTGATACTAAGTATATTTTCTGTTGCTTTCCACATCTGAATACCTAGCGACTGTATTTTGCCTGCCTTTCTGTTATATTGAAACTGTTTTTACTGCATTTAACTTAATACGGCACTTGGAATCCTTGTTTGTTACTTTTTGACTGTATTTGTAGCAATTCTTCTGTGTAAGCTATAATAGCTGATTTATAGCATTTATAAGTGTTTGCTGTACCTGTTTCTGCCTATTTTTAAAAAAAAAAAAAAAAAAAAAAAAACGAAAAAAATATATCTCTTGTTTTTCCCGCTTTACTGAGGTAGTTTAGTCCAGTTTCAGAGTTGCTGACTCCTGGGCTTTGGTTGTAGTTCCTGTGTACTGTTTCCTTGCCTTATTTGGGGGAGAGGAAGTTACCTTGCTTACCAGTGGGAGTGGGAAGCATTGAGCTGCCTTTTGTCCAGTTTTGTGAGGCTTCAGCCGGTAACTGGTAGTTTATTGGTCGTTTTGGGCCAGTTTCTAGCTTTTCCAGCCCCTGGTATAAAAGCGCTAAACGTTGCTAGCACGATTTAGCGGAGTTGCAACCGTTGCACACTAGGGCAGCGGCGGTTAGCTAAGTTTAAACTATTCAGGCCATCTAAAGTCCACTCTCCAAATTTTCCCTTAAAACTACCTTCCTCAAGCTATACTACTGATCTAATAGGTATCCTATAACTAAAAAAATTAATCTCTACTTGACTCCAAGTAGACTATTCTCTATCTGTAAAGCCTAGCACTTGCTACTACAGTACTTATCACCTTGTTAGCACTCTTGTTGGAGACAGTACCCCCAAAAAAACCTAACCCCATTTCTCGGTCACCCACATCCCCTGAAATCTTTAAGTTTTTTGTCTATTCATTCTAGTATGACGTGGGAACAGTTGCTAGTGTCCTCTCCTGGTCAGCTGGTGAACCTGGGAATATTGAGGCAATGTTACAATTGCCTCATGTACACAGACAACCCTCTCCTCCTCCCACCAAACACAAATACATGCGAGAGATGCACTTATACGGCCAAACTGGAGGCTGAGCTCTCTCAACATAGGACTGGCAAGACCAGACAGGAGGAGAAGGTAACCATACACATTACATACCCAGTCACACATAGTACCATCACAACTTCAAATCATACACATAATCACACAAAGACATACTCGGAGGCTCTGACCAAAAATCTACCAAAACAGCAGAGGCTACCAAAGCAGACACCCAAACAACTACCACCTCAGAACACAACACCTGCAACACATAGACCACATAGTCAGAGTGTCAAACAGTCACAGCCCTCAAGGACAAACACAATGCCAAACATACTCGTCATTGGTGACTCAATAGTCAGACACACTGACATCCCACTCACCAGATTGAATAAGGAGAAGGTCACAGTAAGCTGCCTGTTGGGCGCTAGAATCCGCCACATAACGCAAGCACTCAGGTCTCTCAACAGCAGGTACAAGTACGACTCAGTCATTGTCCACGCTGGTGTAAACGACCTGAGACGTACCTCCTTGGACTACATGAAAAGAGACATTGAGGAGCTCTCTGATTATGTAGCCCAGGCAGGTATGACCCTGACATTGAGCAGTATCCTACCTTCACCAAAAATGATGCCACAATACAGAGATAAGATGATCAGCTTTAACAATTGGCTTAAATTCTGGTGTCATTCAAAGGGGATCCAATGTCTGTCTGCCTGGGATGACATGCTGGACAAGCAGCTGCTTCAAGGGATGGCTTGCACCTGTCACCCTGGGATTCCGGATATTGGCAAAGGCTATTGCCACCCCCATAGTGCCTTTTTTAGGCAAGGCTCAAATTCTAAACCTACCACCCTAGAACTCAATAATGGAAAAACTAAGGGTAATGCTGCTCAATGCCAGAAGTCTCAATCTCAAAATGCACGCACTTGAGGCCCTTCTCAGTATGGAGAACATCGATGTCTGTGCTGTGACAGAAACCTGGTTCAAGGCTCCTGAGAGCACCCCAGCACTATCAGGTTTTACCTCATATCATGCGTTCCGCCCCAAAATCGGACAATACCAAGAAAGGAGGGGGGGTGTCCATATTCATCAAGGACACCCACACCTCAAGATTGGTGGCAACGCACGATGCATCGGAGACCATCCAGGTGCAATTAACCATAGGCAAGACTGCTCTGCAATTTGTAGCATGTTACAGGCCACCCTCGCAAACCCAGGAACCTCACATGGCTTTCCTGAAAACACTGGAGGGGATAAATGTATCTCCAAACACCATTATACTAGGTGACTTTAATTACCCAAATATAGACTGGGAACACTACTCAAGCCCAAACACTCTGGCCCAAAAGTTCCTGGAATTCATAAACTCAAATGCCATGGAACAACTAGTCACCATCCCCACAAGAGGAGAAACATACTTGATCTCATCATCACGAACATGGGAGCACAATGTTCAACACCTGAAGTATACCCCTCACTGGTGAGATCAGATCACAAGCTAATCTTGCTGGAGGTCCTCATCCCACCCCACCTGAAACAAAAAACCACAGTAAAGAACTTCTCAAAAGCTGACTTCACACTTCTAAAGACTAGTGTGGTCTCCTTTAAGGCCCCGAGCCTGCGGTAAACACTCAAGCCAGCTGAATCACTTACAGATGCCTTCTACCAGCACCTGCAGGACTGCATGGATCAGGCAATCCCAAACAAAACAAAGACTCTCTGTACCAAAGGCAGGCGTCCAGTCTGGTGGACCCCAGCCATAAACAAACTCTACAACAAAAGGAGGAAGCTACTACAAGATAGAGCTAAATCCTTAAGAGGTAAGACACCTTTGATCATTATAAGTAAAAGCTAAGAGCTCTCATAAAATCATCCAAAGCAAATTTTGAGAAAAAATAGCTAAGGACTCAAAAGACAATCATAAGGCCTTCTTTAGCTATGTTAGAAACCTGGGAGGAAGCTCCCAGATATGCTCAGAATTAGTTCAAAACGATGTGAAGATTACTGATCCTACAGACATTGCCAACATACTGGCTGACAGGTTCAGTGCAAACTTCACCCCACCCTCTCCCCCAAAAGGAGATATATCTATACCAAATGATAGTAGCCCCCCAAACATCTCAAATGCCCAGGTGAAAACTGCTCTCTCCAAGGCAAAAAACACTGCATCCATGGGACCTGATGGTGTCCCCGGATGTGTACTCCACAAACTCAACGAGGAATTAAACCCACAGTTAGGACAGCTGTTTAATCTCAGTCTCACCTCTGGATACGTACCCAGGGAGTGGCACACAGCGACTGTGGTCCCACTTCACAAAGGCGGTGCCTCCACCGACCCTGGAAATTACCGTCCCATTAGCTTGACAAGCCTTATCTGCAAAGCCATGGAAAGGATCATAATGGATCTCATAAATAAAGACATAGGGAATTTGCAGACTCTGGATCAAACCCAGTTTGGCTTTGTCAAAGGCAGATCATGCCTTCTAAACTTGGCTGACTTCTTTGTTACGGTCACCAAGGCCATTGATGAGGGTAAGGCAGTCCATACAGCCTACCTGGACCTAGCAAAGGCCTTCGATACAATACCCCACTCGGGTATCATTGAAAAACTCATCAGCCTAAAGGTAAACCCATACGTCACAAGATGGGTTGCAAACTGGCTGAGTGACAGAACCCACAGGGTCAGAGTTGCTGGCGCCATGTCAGACTCAATGCCTGTCACAAGTGGTGTCCCACAGGGCTCAGTCCTGGGCCCACTCTTGTTCGGCATCTACTTCTTCGAAGTACAAGCAAACACAGGAGGGTTATGGCTGACCAAGTTTGCAGATGACTGCAAACTGGGCCATAGTCGAAAACACATCTGACACAGATATCCTTCAGAAGGGCCTCACAGAAATGGATAACTGGTGCCAGAGCCATGGCCTAAAGTTAAATGCCAAAAATGCATAGTCATACCCTTCGGAAAATCAAGGTTACCCCTAGCTACCATATAAGAGGCAATCCACTGAGCACAGAAGAAGTTATCAGGGACCTGGGGACCCAGGTTGACAGTAACCTTTCATTCGACACTCATGCTGCTAAAATAGTTAGGAAGACCTTCTACATTGCCCACCTGATCATGAAGGGATTCACATCTAGATCAAGGGAGGTCATAGTCTCCCTGTACTCATCACTCATCAGACCAATGATTGAGTACAATGCCCCATTCAGAATGTATCTGACCCGACACTTGCAGCAGCTGGAGAGGCCCCAAAAGTTCCTCACCAAAAGGATAAAAGGTCTCAAAGATATGTCTTATGCTGCCCGCTGAAAGAACTCCAGCTCTATTCAGTCGCCACCGCCTGCTCAGAGGTGACCCGTGCCCGACAAACAAGGCCATGTCCAAACCCGATTTGATGAACATGCTTCACCTCAAAAATCGAATCTCTTAGAGCCACAAGGGCAGGAGACCTAAACCTAGACACAGCTATTAATAGGACGTGCTGGAGGGATAGATTCATCACCCAAAGACTCCCTATGCTGTGGAACAAAATCCCAGTATATGTGAGGCAGAGCACCTCGCTGGCTTTGTTCAAGAGGAATCTTGACCAATGGATGGGAGATCGCAGATATACCCCAGGGATTACCTCAGTGTCTCTGCTCAACAGAGGCACTGCAAAATAATGGGCATAGTTTCTCCAAACTAAAGGGGTGGCGTAAGCCACAAAACTATGGGCTAGGCTTGTAAATGCCCTCGGGCAGATAGCCTAGTATAAACCTATGAACCTATGAACCTATGATCACCTGCATTACTGTTTTATTAGTATTATTGTTATTATCACCTGCATTACTGTTTTATTAGTATTATTGTTATGATCACCTGCATTACTGTTTTATTAGTATTATTGTTATTATCAGCTGCATTACTGTTTTATTAGTATTATTGTTATTATCACCTGCATTACTGTTTTAACTTTACAGAGATGTTGAGTCTAATATGAGTCTATTTCTTCTTATTAAATATTTTGTAGATAGGAAAAACTGTTTCTTTTCTTTTCCACTTGTGATATCTTTTAATCTACATCCACTAATCTTCATGCTTTTCAGATTACTGGATATTCAGAGGTTAGTTTTAATTCATAAGGGGAACATAATACTTAATGTCACTGAACAGAGGTACCTAGCCCTAATACTCGACCCTCCCCTCCCCTTTACCACACATACAGATTTTGTAGCTAATAAAGTCCTTGTTCAATTAAAACGTTGTTACAAGATCAGTCACCTCCTTTTACCTGCTGCTCGTAGGGCCATTGCTAAAACATTTTAACACCTGAACTTCAGTATGGCTTTCCTTTTCTCTTTATGCATTCATTCCAAAATACTCACAGAATGCATAGTGTTGACAATAAAATCTACAGATGCATTGTATTACCAGGCTCCCAGATGCACCACTGCAATTTGCTAAAAAAATCCAAATGGCTTTCAGTGCCTCATAGGATCACTTTTCTTCTAAGTACTTTAGTACTTTAATTTATAAGGTGCTAAAACACGGTCACTGCCCTTCCCTGACCCCCATTTAGAGTGAGACTACCTTTACAAGACAGCCCTTATGTACTCAGAAATACATATGACAACAATATCTCTCTAGTATGCCCCCCATTTAAAAGTGTTAAAGGTGAGAAAGCGTTCTCTAGACCGGAACCTGCTACCTGGAGCCACCTGCATACAGACATCAAAAATCTAGAAACCTTTAAAAGCTTCAAATATGCACTTAAGGGGCACCTCTTTACTGACTCTACCTGCAACTCGGGTCTATATTACTTCACCAAAATGATATTCCGGGGAACACCTATTCAATGACCTGTAATCAGAGAAAATTGCATCAGCAATTCGCTGGATTTACTAAGGGCAACTAAATAGTTGCCCGAATCACAACGGACCAACATTTATGTGACTAGAACCCACCCAAGTAGGGGGGCTTGACCCCCACACCACCCTAACTATTTATGCAAGCTCTGAGATTGCACTAAAGTGGAGAAAAGGGCAAAGTCTTGTAGTTGTCCATTGTCCTTTGGGCAACTATTTCATTGCCCTTACTGAATTCAGCGAATCACTGAAGCAATTTTCACTGATTACAGGTCGCTGAATAGGTGTTCACCTGAGTACCATTTTGGCGACCTAATATAGACCCCTGCAATTGCAACATGACAATGACTAGGTAACTTACCATCCCACATAATGAATACTAGAATACATTTAATAAACTTTTCTCAGACTTTTAATGTGGCATGTTATACACAAATAATTTGTATATAGGAGTTGGGTTCCTTTTACAAAAATGAAGAGGCTGAAGATCGAATGGCTTTAATACTGGAAATGACGTTCATCTATATGTTTTTTGTGAGAACGTTGTACAGTTAAGATTGGAAAATTTGCCCTTTCCTCACTGTAGTGCGATCTTGGAGTTGGGATATATAATTAGCAGGGGGTGTGGGGGGTACAGCCCCCCACAAAAGTGACTTTAAGGTATGGCATTTTTGATTTTTAAGCCGTTTGAATGCCGGTCTTTTTGATGTCGTAATATAGACCCTAGGAGTTTATGTATTATATGTATGATTGCACTGTATATTATGCATATCTTACCTTGCATTTTGAATATATAAATTTTCTCAGTGCACTCTGACTAGATTTTATTTAATCTTATGCTATCTGCATTCAGTCATACCATTATGTTCTGAATTTTTGATGTGTACTTATTTTGTGCATACTATTGTTGATTTAAAGCTTTGATCTTGGGTTGTGGCTGAAAAGGTTCAATGGAGCAGCCCACTTACCTGCTGAGCAAGTTGTAAATCAATCAATCAATAAATAAATCATTTTTTTCTGAGGTATCATCTTTCCCTGTCTTTTATCTATGCTACCTATCTTCTTATGTCATTTGCTTTTCCATTTCTCTCTTTCTATCTCTTGCACTGCTGCATGCACACTGGCTGGAGAGCTGTGTTTGTTTGCTTCAGCCTGAGAAATTGGAAAAGTATTCTTTGTTATGCCAGAAATATCTTAGAAATGTTTTTATTTGCATTTTCCACAGCACTTTAAAGTTGTCAAACTATTGTTACTGAATTTAATCTGTTTTGCCTCCTTTTTCACTGAAATCACTTTATTCACTGTTTACATTTAGCTTGTTTCGTTCTAGTGGAGTGGCCATCTTGTGGATGTAGTGGCTGTTGTACTGACAGTACATTAATCACTGCTATTTCTCTGTTGTCAGGCACTAATTGGTCAAATTTCTAGCTGCTTTTCATTGGGTTTTGCTCGTTATTGTTTGATATATGCTGAGATCAGCTGTACCCCTTTTTTATTTTTACAAAGACCCTAAAGAGCGGCACCTGCTTGCTTCAGTCTGAAAAGCTGGAAAACTGTTCTGAACGTTTGGTGCACCAGAAATTACTCAGGAAAGTTCAGTTTTGTATTTTTTTCACTACACTTAAGGATGCTTAGCTATTATTGCTGAATTTAATCTGTGTTGCCTGCTTTTTCCCATTTATATCTCTGTTTCCACTATTTATATTTTTCTTTCTGGGCTAGTGTGGTGGGCATCTTGAGACATTAGTGGTTCTTATAGTTAGAGTATAGTAACTGCTGCTATTTTCTGGTAGCCAGGCAACAATTTGGTCAAATTTATAGCTGCTTTCATTAGTCTTTTACTTTTTACTGTTTGCTATACACTTAGATTAGTTGTTCTGAGACAGCATAAAAAGAAGTTATGTCTTACCATAATGTTCCAGCTGTATTGTTGATCCTCATTCAGTCATTACATGTGGGTATCGGTTCTGACCTCGGAACCGAGCCGGCCATATTCCAAGCTCGCGTCAGCTACAAACTCTCGTGCTAAAATCTCTTACCCAGTATTCCCCTCTCCCTGTTACCTCAGATTGAGTTTGCAAGTCAAAAGAAGGTAGAGGCTACCTCTGGTCAAATGACCTAATAGAACTGGATGGTGAGATCTGCTAGAAGCCACAAGAGGGGGAAGGAGGGAGGGTCGCAATGACTGAACGAGGATCAACAATACAGATGGAACATTATTGTAAGACATAACTTCTTTATCTGATATTGTTAATCCTCGTTCATTCCTTACATGTGGTACAGAGTCCCCAGATACCTTTATTCCTGGGAGGGTCTCGTGGAAGGACATTCCTGAGCACCATAGAACCAAAAGATGCTCTTCCCCTGGAGGCCAAATCCAGTTTGTAATGATTGATGAAGGTATGAGGGGGTAGCCCAAGTTGCAGCTGCACAAATGTCATGTAAAGAAGCTCTGGCATGGAAGGCAGCAGAAATTGCCACTGACCTTGTAGAATGAGCCTTTATGGTAGTAGGTAATGGAATATTACGTTGTCTATAAATGAAGGTCATGCAGTCTTTCAACCTTTTAGTCAATGTGACCTTAACAACAGCACATCCTAATCTAGGTCCAGAATATGCCAAAAATAACTGGTCTGATTTATGAGAGGCCTTAATCCTCTTCAAGTAGAAGCAAATTTGCATGTGAATATCTAGGGTATGTAGGCAATACTCTCCTTTGTTTGAATGATTGGGGAAGAAAACTGTCAATTCAATGGTTTGATTAATGGACATTTCAGAGATCACTTTTGGCAGAAAGGAAGGATTAGTTCTCAGTGACACTATCTCTATGAAAAATCAAATATGGACTTGATGCATAAGGCTTGAAGCTCAGAGATACGTCTGGCAGAAGTAATGGTAACCAAAAACAAGGTTTTCCATGACAAATATTTGAGTTTGCAAGAAGAAGTTAGTTCAAAAGGTGGCATTGTCAAAGCTTGAAAAACTAATGACAGGTCCTATGGTTGAGTAGGTTCTCTGAAAGGAGGTTTTAGATGATTCACGCCTTTTATGAAAGTCTTGCATAATTTGTGTGACATAAGAGGAGTCTTGGACACCATCATGGAAATTAGATATTGCAGCCAAATGAACTCTAATGGTAGAGGCATATAGACCGGATTGAAATAGGGAGGCTAGATACTCCAGTACTATCGACACTAGTGCTGAAAAAGGATCTACCTGTTTTTCTTTCAGCCAAAAGGTAAATCTTTTCCACTTGCTGAAATATGTAATTCTGGTGAAAGACTTATGAGATTCAATAAGAATGTCACATACTGGCAAAGAAATATCATTCTGCCTGGCAATCAAGGGAATTGGAGGAGCCAAGCTGTGAGCTTCAGGCTGTTCAAGTTGGGGTGAGTCAGATTCTGCGGATGGGAGATCAACCCCGGGGTTGGATGGAGAATCCATGGTTGATCTAGCAGGTGAGGCCAAAGGAAGGGGAACCAAATCTGATGATGCCAATATGGTGCTATGAGGATTACTTTGCTCTTCAACCAGCGGGCTTTCTTCAGAAACTGGGGAATGAGGGAGAGAGGTGGAAATGCATAAAATAGACCCGAGGGCCAATCGTGGACTAGAGCATCCCTGGGTGACTGTCCTGGAGGGGGAATCAGGGCGAAATAGTTGCTGCATTTGTAGTTGGTCAGGGACGCAAAGAGGTCACAGCAAGGAAGACCCCAGCGGTTGAAAATCTCCACCTCTATCAAGGGATTCAGGGACCACTCATGAGGTTGAAGAATGCCCCTGCTGAGTCTGTCTGTTATCAAGCTGGAACTCCTGGGAATGTGTGTTGCTAGAAGAAAACTTTTGGTAGCCATTGTCCATTGCCATATACTCATGGCCTCTCGACAAAGGGGGTAGGATTTGGTTATGCCCTGTTTGTTGATGTACCAGACCACCGCCATGTTGTCTGATTGTATCGCAATAGTCCCAGATGGCAGCAGGGGATGGAATGCTTGCAATGCCTGAAGCACCACCCTCAGTTGTAGAACATTTATATGCAGATGGGCCTCCATTTCGGACCAAGTACCTTAGATTGTCTGACCCTGACATAGCCCCCCACCCCATCAGGGAGACTCCGTGGTTATTGTAGCCTTGGGCTGTTGGGTGGAGAAGGGGCAAGACCATTGTGATGGGTTGTGGACCATCCACCAATTTAAATCTTATTTGCACCTGTGAGTTAGCCGAATCTTAGCTGAAAGAGGGTACTGAAAAGGATACCATTGGATGAGCAGTAGCCATTGTAGAAGCCTCATGTGAAACCTGGCCAGGGGGACAATCGTAATGGAGGCTGCCATGGAACCCAACAACTGTAGAACAGAGTGAGCTGTAGATTTCTCCCTTGAAAGGATTGGGATCGGTTGTTGCTTTATCCTTAGACTTCTGTGCTCTGGAATGGATGCTCTGCCATTCTTTGTATTCAAGATGACCCCTATGAATTCTGTGGACTGAGATGGGGTGAGATTGGATTTCTGCCAGTTTATGGTTATGCCTAGCCTTTCTGCAGTGAGCAGAGAGTATGCCAAGGCTTCTTCCAATAGATGTCTGGTGGGGGTGGAGATGAGCCAGTCGTCTAGGTATGGAAACACCTGGAATCTTGTAGTAGCAAGTGAGCTGTGATGACTGCCATCCACTTTGTAAACACTCTGGGGGCTGTAGAGAATCCGAAGGGCAGTACTCTGAACTGGTAGTGACTGGCTCCTGCACAGAAGCGAAGGAATTTTCTAGATGGTCTGTCCACTTTTATGCGGTAGTACGCATCTTGAAGATCTATTGAGCACATCCAAATGTCTTTTTCCAAAAGCGGAAGGATAGACTGTATTGTGACCATCCAGAATTTTTGTACTTTTAAAAACTTGTTCAGTACACTGAGATCCAAAATTGGTCTCCAGTCCCCGGATTTCTTTGGCACCAAAAATAGTCTTGAGTAGAATCCAGATCCTATCTGGTCTGGAGGGACTATTTGGATGACTCTTTTTCTTAGCAGCTTTGAAATCTCTAAAGCTGCTTCTTCTCTTTGACTGGGTGGAACGTCGGGTAAGTTTGTTAGGGGAGTGGGACAAAGGTCGAAAGGAATATGATAACCTCTGGTTATTATCCTTTGTACCCAATAATTGGTGGTGATGGTTAGCCAGGCAGAAGGGTACAAAGAGAAATGACCCCCAAACACTTCCAGAGGAAAGCAGTTGGGCCGCTCTTCAGGAGAGCTGGTAGGATTGGCCAGGGAAAGAGTCCATGAAACCCTGGTTATGCGGACCCTCCTGCCCCAAAAAGGGAATCTTCCCTGTGAGTTCCCCCCTCTGCCTCTAGGGGAGAACTCGGCCTGTGTGTCACAGAAATGACCCTGAGACTTTTTATACCATATCTTCCCACTCTTCTGGTTTCTGGAGAAAGCCCATTGAGGGGAAGAATAATGGACACCCAGGGCAGAAAGTGTCTTACCATCCTGTTCACATCTGGCCATTGTGCTTTTAACCTTGGGTCCAAACAATGAAGAGGCTTTGATGGGAGCATTGAGAAAGGAAGCCTTGAAGGGTTCCATGAAATTGCAGAAGCACATCCAGGCGTGTCGTCTCAGAACAATGCCTTAACTTGCTGCTCTAGCTGCTCCTTCTGATGCATGAGATATCAGGCACATGGAGGAGTTAGATATCGATTCAATGGTGGCTAGCTGAGAGGCCACTTTGTCACGGACCTCATCAGACACAGCTCCAGCCAAAGTTTCAGAGAGCTCAGAAATTAGATCTCTTTGAAGCCTGGTAAAGTGTGTCATATAGTTCAGGGACCTGATTGCAAAGGTCACTGATGCAAAAGTACACTTCCCTATTCTGTCCAGAGCCCGGGACTCTTTGTTGTGTGGATGGACAGACTGACTTTCTTCTTCCGCCAGGTCCTTTTTAGTTGCGGCTGGCACCACCAAAGCATCTACAGGAAGACCTTTGGACTAATGGGGATCAGAAGCAGAAGGGGACAAAAATTTATCTGGCCTCTGGGGAATGGCCTCAACGGTATCAGGAGCCTTCCATGTATGCTGCATGATGAGACGGACCAGTTCATCGGCAGGTGGAGTAACCCAGAAGGTAGGGGGCCTGGCGCGAAAGGCCTGCAGGAACACAGACTCTTCAGAGGTCGGGTTTGAGGGCTGCCAGTCACCTCTCTATTTAAGAATTCCAAGAATATCACCAAAGGATTCCTCAGAGAGTGAGCGAGGGGACTCTTCCTCATCATCAAAGTCTGTATCTTCAGTAAGGGACTCCTCTGTGGAGTCCATATGCTTCCTCTTGCACAAGCGCTTTTGATGAACTTCCTCAGAAGGAGAAGCTGGGGAAGACAGCGCAAAAGGGGTCTCCTGTGGGAGTATATCCTGAGGCCCTTGTGCCCGGTGTCCACCAGGAGCGACTTGTGTACATTGCGGTCCAGGGGAGGGCAGGGAGAGTGATAGCACAGGATTGCCAACCGACGTTAGAGTCTTCTCCATTAGCTAGAAGGCCGGTCCACCTGAAGAGGGGTGAGTGCCCAGGACAGGGGTCATCCCTCCCCTAAGTGGCTCAGCCTGCTGACTCGGAGTCCCTGGATGGCTGTGAAACACCAAATTATGTATGCCACAGCTGACATCCTGGGTCATAGCAGAACTCTCCTGCCACAAAGGCAACTGTGGCTCCTTAGTGAGGTCCATAAAGGCAACTGTAGAGGGGGAAGACTGTGCTATATCAAGGGGCTTCAAAGACAATGAAGGAGGAGAATAACTAGGGGTCTTTGGTAAAGAGTGATCACCTCCCAAGGAAGGACAGGTCCTGGGGGGCGGGATACCTCTGGCCAAAAGCACTTGATCCACAAGACGCAAGACATTGTGTTCAGAGACGATTCTAGTGGATTTTACAGACACGGCTGAGGGGGAGTCAGGTCTATCCAAAGACGGAGCAAGCTCAGTGCCCACCTCGGAGGTCTGCACTGAAAACAATGGGGTTATAAAGGACTGAACTACAGGTGTCTGCACCAAGGAAATCATCATTGCCAAAGTCATGGGCTGCACCAAGTATAAGGTCGGTACCAAAGTGCTTTCGGCGCTAAGGCTGGAACCGAAAAAATCGGTGCCGATAACTGAATGGTTGGTGCTGAGAGGGTAGTCAGTGCCGGGTAAGTTGTCGGAGCTGAAAAGGCAATGGGCTTCAAAAAATCCATCGATGTCATAACAGTCTGCATCGACTGGACAGTCAGTGCCGGTAAGGAAGTCTGAACCGAGGAGCCCCTCGGTACCGATACGATAAAGGGCACACTAGTTGGTGCCGAAGTTACAGATGGCGCCAATGGCCTTGGTGTCAAAGGTCTAGGTACCAAAAGCGCTGGAGCTGAAGAAGTCAAATCTGAACTGGAAAGCTTAGCTTTCTTTGTTCTCGGTTACTGGGAGTCACCAGCAGGGGATGAAGGAAGAGACTTGGCCTTTATATGTTCATCACTCTTTTTCTTATGGGATCTTGGAGGGATTGAAGCCTCTGACCCAGAAATAGCCTTTGAAAAAGGAGATTTAAGTAGCCCCTTCAATATTATTATTTTTTTTTTCTCAATCGATGTCCTGTTAGAAAAATTCTTACAAATCCCACGGGATGGGTCAACTGTTACATGAGGCACACCCAAGCAAAAGACACGCAGGGAATGTGCATCTGAAGTAGGTAATTCATGGCCACAATCTAAACATCTTTTAAATCCTGGACTACCTTTTTTATCTGCCATATTAGAAAGAAAGAAGTAAACCCAGAAAAAATACCAGCAATGGTACAAGAATTACCCGAAGGTAAGAAGGAAAGGTAGTTTACCAACGATAGTAAAAAGAAGTTACCTTGCGGTAAAGAGGAGGAAAGGAATTGAAATGATTCAAGAAAGGATAGTCGCTAAATGCGATAAGGTAAAAGAAAACTATCTAATAACTTTTTTGTGAGAAAAGGCTGTTTTAGCATTTAGTATGAAGAAAAATATTGTACTTAGCTAAAGAGAAGTAGCTTGACACGACTGAATGGCGACACGGCAAACAAAATCGGAGGTAACAGGGAGAGGGGAATTCTGGGTAAGAGTTTTTAGCTTGAGAGTTTGTAGCTGATGTGAGTTTGGAATACGGCCGGCTCAGTTCCGAGGTCAGAACCGATATCCACACGTAAAGAATGAACGAGGATCAACAATATCAGATCTGTAGTTGTAGCTGGACAGTAGTTAATGCACTTAAGGGAATTCCCCACTAAGTTTTACTGCAAAAAATCCTTTTTCCTTCAACTTATAAGCAACTGCCCCTAGTCTTCTCTGGGGTTTGACATGTTTGCATGGAACCTGCCCTGAATTGCTCTGACATGCTTGGAGCTGAGAAGACTTGCTACACATTGTGTTAGTTGGAGTGTTGGTTATTCATACATATCCTCTGTGACCATATAATTTGCCTTGCTCTGTTTACCCCAGTTCCTATAAAAGTAAGATAGATCTGGACAACATGAAAGGCAGCAGACTACCTCCCTTCTATCACTTGGCATTCCAGGGCTGTGCAACAACTGCTTTAAGCTCCCTGAAAATTATTCTTACTTAATCAGTTTCTATTTGTGAGAGGTGCAAACATAACTAACTTGGAGGCAGACTTCCTACAATTCCATGCATGGAGTGAGCATCACATTGTTTTACCCACACAAGTGCACCATCCTCATACTGATAACATCAGAACTGTCGTACACTGCTGCCATAAAAATCACTCCCTAAGTTACCTGGAACTCTTTATGAGTAGGCAGAGAAGAACCCTCCAATGCATCTTCTACATGGACTCCTTCACCAACATGCCAGCATTAACATAACACCCCAGTGACCAATAAGAATAAATCAGCTCTTGGTAATATCCTGGTAATTGGTGATTCCATTGTTAGGCACACTGACTCATTGTTAACTAAGCTGAACAAGGACTGTATTACAGTTACCAGTCTCTCTAGAAGCCAAGATTGCTGACATACCAAGGCTCCTCTGGACTCCCTCCTCTAGTAAGCATGACTACAGCATAATTGCTCTGTTCCTAACATGCCTTCAAGCCTTCTGGAAATAGCAGTGACATCTCAGTACTCATCAGAGATTTTATTCCCTCCAACATGATACTCGATGACCCCCCTCAGTCAGCTCACTGAACTCCAGCTCACACTAGGTAAGTCAGAATTTCAACTTATAGCTTATTACCAGTTCCCTTCTATGACACCAAATGATTTTGAAAATTTCCTGGCATTCCTTGAAAATATCCCTATAAGGGATGGTTCTTTAATCCTCAGTGACTTCACATATTCCTCTGTAGAGTGGATAACCTTCTAATGTTGAGTATGCACAACATTTCTTAGACTGGGTTAATGAGAACTCTGGATCTAGTTCTCAACATCTCATCTCCAGCATGTTCCCTGCCCCTAATTAGTCAAGTCAGACCAGACCACAAACTGGTTACCTTTACTCTCAGAATATCCACCCCAATGGTACCAACAACACCTGCTTTACAGACTTCAAAAATGCATTTTTTTTACAATTCTTCATCAAAATTTCAAAATGTATCCATGCTTTCTCCACAATGGATATTGGATATGCAACCAACTATGACTAGGACCTTTATACTTATTTAGAAAAAATGCATTGACAGAGCAATGCTTCACAGAACAAAATACAGTGGCAAATTCAACAACAAGCCACCCTGGCAGTCAATAAATATTAAATTATACAACAGAAAGAATAAACAGTTTTGATTATTGTGCAAGGCCAGTACCTCCCATCACAAACAGGGTATAAACAAATGCCTCATCAAAAAATTAAAGGCAGGTATAAAGGGTCTCTATCCCATTGTTGGACTCTTAAAAGTTTGAACGTCATATGGTCGACACCATATGCTCGAACTTTTAAAAGTTCAAACGTTTCAACGGAGATCTCCGTACAGTGCGGAATGGGAAGATTTTCCTTTTCTGCAATGTAGTGTGATCTCAGAGTTGGTATATTTAAGGAGCGGGAGATGTGGTAGGTGCAGAGGGGCTTGACCCCCTGCTTAAACCGTTCAGGTAGGTTTTTTCTTTGGTTTATTTATTACATTTTCGAACTTTTAAAAGTTCAATCATATAGTGTCGACCATATGACGTTTGAACTTTTAAAAGTTTGATTATGTAATATAGACGTGGTATAAAGACCAATGAAGCATCCCATGAGCAAAGCTTAGCTTCTGAGGCTAAGGATAATTATACATCTTTCGTTAATTATGTTAGAATGCTAAGGAATAATTCACATCACTGCTCTGAACTTATCTATCATCCTCCCGTTCCAGTCCTAAATACATTGCCAACATATTAGTAAATAAGTTTGCTGCTAATTTCTCCCCTGAAACTATCAACCCCACTTCAAGCATGCCTGAGATATCCCCCTCACCATCTCAAAGGCTCATATCCTTAAAGAACTCTCCAAGATCAGAAATACCTTTTTGATAGGTCCTAGTAACATACCAGGTTATCTAATAAACAGTTTCAAGGAAGCTCTTACTGATTCCCTCTTTAAGTTGCTCATCCTAAGCCTTGCACAAGATATGTTCCTGAGTCATGATGTGCTATGGTAATGGTAGTGGTGCTGCCAATCCATAAGGAAGTTTCACACTAGTGCCAAAGACAGCTCTCTGATTATTCAGAACAGGTCAATGGGTGGAAAAGCTATATGTCTTCATTCATGCCAATTAACAAGGATCACTGCTAGTCCCTCTTTTCTGTACTATATTTGTGTCTGAAATAGCCAACCCAGGGGAGCTAAATCAATACAGTATGCACAGCTTTATTTTTGGATACTTCCCTTGAGCATGTTTCCTCTAAATTACAACATTATTTCTAGTCCCTGAAAGAACAGTTGCGTGATAAGAGGCAGTATCTGAAAGTCGCAAAGACTAAATCTGTGATGTTCTCCTCATAAACAACTATGTTCTCACCGTAAACAACTAATACTAACCCTGGTCTCTTCTCTCTCACTGTATCAACCCTTGATCATAACAGGTCCCACTTTATTATTACTTTTTGGGATTCAACTATTTTTGAAACAGTTGTCTCTGCAAAGATCTTACAATTCTTTCTAGATAATCAACTAAAGTTTGACTATCTTATATAAATGTCATTAGTAAAATTACAAACAGGACAAGCTCTGTGACAATCTCAGCAGAGTCTGCTAGGGTTCCTGCAGCTAACTGTCTATGTCTTCTGTTCAGTTATGTACTCATCACATCTTCTAACTTGGATCTTACATATAGTTCAACGCAAGGTCTACAACAGAATCTCAAGATTTGCTTTTATTCAGCTGACTGCATGATGCAGAAGAACAGCATCAGGTATCAGAAGACCTAGAGATTGATTAGTGGTCCTGGTTCCGAAGACCTAGTGTTCAATTAGTGGCCTTGGTACCTGAGCTGTTGGTTGGGGGGAGTTAGGAAATAAGTACAGTTTTGTCATCTCCCAGTTGCAGTGGAGAGGAGGGTACTATAGTTTGTGCTGAAAACCTCTGTGCAAACTGGGAGGGATAGCTTCCACCAAAAAAGTTCAGGACATACCAATAGACTTCCACAGGATTCTGTGGTTGATGCCATTTCACATCACAGCTGTGATCTGGGATAAGAGATAGGGAATAAAAATAAAAATTTATTCATGGCATCAGGATGCTACTGCACTGTCATGCCTTATTCTCCTCTCCAGTCCCAAAAATAGGATTGGGTCCAGGAGGAAAAGCTGTCTCTTAGATCTGGAGATTGAGGAGTGACACCAGGAGCAACTGATGGTCACCTGTTTAAAAACAAAAAAGAATTGCTTCTAGTCACCATGGTAGCAACCATCAATGTTTGCCACCAAAGAATCTTCACTGGTTAGAATTTCATCACCATCTACCCATAGTTCAGCTATCCTTTTCTAACCATTTCTTATATTCCCTAAACTGCTAAACACTTCCTGAGACCAATTCATATAGATACTCCTGCAAAGACCTGATAATTCCAAATTTCCTGTATTCATAGGTAAGATACAGAGCAAACTGCTACATACTCTATGTTAGTTGAAAGGAGAACCTTCAAGGCAAAGTTAAAATTCACCTATACAGAATCTGGACCTACATGTCTGGTATCACATAACAATATTGTCTGAATGGAGAGATGATCAACAAGCAAAGAAGGGTAGTATCGCTGCAATTGAATTCTTCCTCAAGTTTTGGTGAGTACATTCATGGAGTGGACCGTGTTTTTCACAAAATCTCACCAAAACAACACTGATATATATAATATTTTATATAGCATATATTATGGACAGAAGTAGAAAAAAAATTAAAAAAGATAGCTGGGCGCACAAGACCCAGGATAACAAAAAGTGCCTAATCTTGATAGACATATTGGTGCCAGGACTGGAAAAAATTACAGTGTAGAATCCTCAAGAGTAGGCCAGGCTTAGGGGGAGGATGCCCCCCACCCTTGTAGAAGGAACTAACAGTCCAAAAAAATCACAAAAGCTGATAGGCCAAAACAAGAGCCATAAAGATGATAGAGTAAGGCTACTGAGGATAAGATTACTATTATGCAAGAAGGCCAGAATTTCCAAAGAAAAAATATACAAAAAAGATTAAGACAGAAATTAGAAGAAAGAAAAATACTTGCACAAGAAAATCTGTCAGAAGCTTCAAATAAAACGTTGTGCTCATCAATACAGCAGATTTAGGTAAAACATTATATAGACCAAGAAACCTTGGGCCATTTGAAAAAAAGAAGCGACTGAGGAAGTGCGAAAATATAAAGAACAAAATCTAGAGATTTTTGAAAAGTAATTCTAATCTTTTTTTTATGGATGATTTAAAACTGTATAGTTCATTAGATGAGGAACTGAAAGCACAACTGCAAGTGGTCAAAACTTTTTCAGATGATATAAGAATGTCATTTGGTCTTGATGAATGTGCAAAAGAAACCTTTAAAGCAGGAAAACTGCAGCACCAAGAAAACATCAGCCTGGGACAGGAATGTGATATAGAAGAACTTCAGCAAGAGAGAGTGTATACATACTTGGGAATTGATGAAGGATGAACAATGAAACATGTACAAATGTGAATAAACCTTAGTAAGGAATATTTTAAAAGACAAAAATGAATGTTGAAAATGGTGCTAACAGCTAGGAACAAAGTCCAAGCTATAAACCAGTTTGCTCTTCCTGTCCTAACTGACAGTTTTGGAGTGATTGACTGGCCCCAAAAGGTGTTGGATTTGTTGGACAGGAAAACAAGAATGTTGCTTCACACTTATCAAACAATTTATAAAAATCAGTGTCTACCAAAACTTTAAATTCCCCATTCTGTAGGAAGGTCATTCTTGAAATTGATTACATGCATAGATCTGCAATTGTTAGACTGCATACATAACTGCTGACCTCACAAGACCCAAATGTAGTGGAAGCTTTAAAACATGAGGAGAATAAGTCTAAGATGAGTTCCCTGCTTAGTTTAGTAGCAGCATATCAGTGTCAAGTGAGAATGGAAATCAAACCAGAAGTAGATAAAAATCAGGCAGGAACTGAATGTGGCAAATAACAAAAGAAAGAATTTAAGGTGAAGGATCAGATGAGAAGGCAAGAAATGTGGAAATGCATAAATATGGCAAATATAGAAAACTCTTGGAACAACCTCAAGTTGATCAGGAGTGAACACAGGAATGGTTAAGGAGAGGTGAATTTAAACCAAAAGACAAAAGGTTAATATTAGCAGACCAAGATAGTGGACTACAAACACAGTGGTTTACAAAGTCCATCGAACATGCAGGAGAAACAGACAAATGTAGGTTTTGTAAAACAGAATTCTCACATCTTGTTGCTGGTTGCGATATACTAATGGTGGTAAGAGTGTATACTGAAAGACATAATAATGTGACAAGACTGTTGTATTGGGGATTGTGCAAACATAATACTGAAGTAGCTGAAAAACACTGGAAACGAGCCACAAAGCATTATAGAAAATGATGAAGTTTATATCATATGGGATCATCCAGTACCAACAGTTCAAAAATAGATGCATGAAAACCTGATATAGTGGTGCATGAAAAGAAGACAAAAGTACATCGATCATTGAAATTGCTACACCCAGTGACTACAGTGTGTTACATACAGAGAGAGAGAGAGACAAAGTCATAAAATACCAGGATTTGCAGGCAGAAATGAGGGCAATGTGGAAGAAACATACCCAGCCACTTCCAATAATAATGGGAGCAAAGGGTCTGATAAAAAAGAATTTACAATAATACTTAGATATGTTACTGATACATGTAACTCAATTGCAGAAGGAGTCCTTACTGGGCACATTACAGGTGATGTGAAGAGCACTTCTAGCTAACATCAAAGTTTGAAACAATACTAATTTTATGAACTTACTTTGACTTAGGAATGGGGTCCATTCTCATCATGGTATAGAAACCCAAAAGACCTGGAGAAATTAAAAAAGCAAGAAATAATATTGTAGTGCATGGAGTGCTACAGTTACTCTTCAAATGCAGGAAAAGGACAACTTTACTAGGCACCTGTCAGCATGGCTAAGCTCTAGTCTTGTGCTACAGAATAACAGAGGCCATTGCTGGCTACCAAAGAACAGCTTTAAGAAGCTAAAGTAGTTTTAAGACTGTGAAACACTTCATTGCCACATATACAAATACACAAACATTTATATACACAAACACACACACACACACACACACACACACACACACACACACACACAAACACACACACACACACACACACACACACACACACACACACACACACACACACACACACACACACACACACACACACACACACACACGCGCACGCGCGCTCTTACACAAAGACATGCACAAACGTGACAAAGTGTCTAACAGATTTTAAAGCTGTTCTTTCACTGTCTGTCTATTGCCCATGTGGCAGCACTGATTGTTTTACTTCTTACTTCTTCAGTAACTGGGAGGCTATGAGAGTTCCTTATTGAAATGTCAGTACTCAAAATGTCAAGTGCCGAAAGCCAAAAAAAAAGACTGAAAACCCAGAGAAAAAACAAATCTCAAAAATCACTCTTCTCCTTAAAACTTCTTTTTGTAGAGGAGGCAAACCCCCTGCACCCCCCATGTGGGAGGCACCCCCTCCCCGGACTTATATATATCAATTCTGAGATTGCTATAGCTCAGACAAAAGAGAATATTCTGAGAAATGGAATCTCAGACTTGGTATATACAAGTTCCATCTTTTGGTCATTCAGTATCTGTATTTTAGAACTCACTCTAGCAGGTCCAGACATTTCAAATGGTTACTGGCTATGACAGCAGCTAAAGACCCATGTACTATAAAGGATTATAATAAGATCTGTTGAGATGAAGGCCTTGTCTTTCATGTCTTGAACACATAACAACTTAGTTATGACCAGAGATCCACTCATAATCCTTCATATTCAGCATTTCATTTTCTTCATATTATGACAGCTCACACTTCTGCTACAGTCTCTCACAGTAACTGTCCATTATAGTGCCAGTGTGATTCAAGCAATTCCTGAAAGAATAATACTAATGCAGTGCATGGAGCATGGTAGTTATGCACTTCTATAACCCAGCCACTGGTGATGCACAAGCCAGTGCATTTCTTCATGCTGGTCCCAAGCCCAGATAAATGGAAGGGTTACATCAGGAAAGGCATCCGGTGTAAAACCTCTGCTAAATGACATATGCGGACAACAATACAGATTTCCATACTGGATAGGTCAAGGCCCGTGTTAACAATGACTGCCACCAGTGCTGTTAGCCAACAGGGTGCTGGCGGAAATTGGGCTACTGTTGGCTGAAGGAGAAGAAGAAATGGAAACAGATGATCTGCTGTGGTGACCCTTAATGGGAACAGCTGAAAGAGAGAAGATAGTGCAAGATCCGATCTTAACAAATGTTAAGCACTCCCTGTTTTACTTGTTAAGATCAGGTATTGCACTACACAGGTAAATATGCCAGTACTGGCCAGCAAATGACAGTGGCAGAATAAAAACCATATGTGTTTCTGCCTGCTATCTGTGCTGGTAATGTGTCCCTGCCTTTGTGTAACATAAAAGAGTGTGTTACTGTCTTTCTGACAAAGCTTGCTAAGTGCTTTATGACTTTGAAAGTCAGCAAAACACTTAGCAATTTTTTTCTGTAACCCGAGGTGAATTTCATGGCATCCGTGTCTCAAACATATAATAAGCAGGTTATGATCGATGACCCACTTATAATCCTCTATGTAGTCACCACCTTTGATGGTTCAGTTAGTTGCTTTTTCCATTTAATTGGCTGCACAAAATTTTACATGGTCCACAGGTCCCTGTAACACTCTGTTTCTTGAATTGTAGCATGACTTGTATAATATTTTTGTATATGTTATTGTATGTTGTTCATTTTAATACTTGGAGATCTTTGTCACCTAGAACTCTACTGAAAATGGGACCTCCTGGCTGTACATTTTCATCTATGAAATGTAAATAAATCCAATAAACAGTATGCTCTGCTGAAGAGCTCTACATACGAAAAAAACACAAAGAAGCACAATATTTTGGTGTATCAGTTTGTATTACTGTAAAGCATTATTTGTCTTCAGGAAAACAATTATTCTTGATACATCTGTGATCTGGGAGGTCCTCCTTCTTATTTCCTTTCAAGCACCATATATAATATCCTTAAGCACATAATAGTTATTTGTCTCTCTCAGGCACTAGTGCATGTAACGGCATCTGTACTTGTTGATCCAACAGTGCCTTTATGTATATTTTTATATCATTCATTTTTACACGACGGGCCTTAATCTTTTGGAACTATTTCTAAGTTTTCCTGAAACTTGTGTATTTCCTATTATTGTCTTTGTAATAATTTGATTTATGTCTTGTGATATAGTATACTGCGGTGGTGGTCTGTTTTAGACTTACTTATTTTTGTTGTCTGCATGAGGTTTTTGTTTGCCAGTGTGTTCCCAATTCTCCTCATAAAAACTCTTATTTGGTAGGCTGCCTCCTTTCTTAAAACACATTTTATGTATGTAGTTAGTGTTTTCCAGCCAGGCAAGAATTGCAAACCAAAAGTTACCAGCACCATTCAATAGTCAGTAGTAAAGTAAAAGTCTCTTTATTGTATTCCAACACTGTTAAATGAACCAGTTTTAGTCCTCAGCCTTCTGTTGCATGATCTTTACACAGCTGTAATATCCTGTTATAAAATGGTATAGCCACTTCACCATAAACACTCAAGAATACATTTAATGCAACAGCAGCATATTTAGCAAGTAAATCACTATTTTAGCAAAGATGGAAAAAATCAAAACTGAAACTGCACTGCAAATGTGTGTGACATCTCAGAATATACTTAACTTTTTTATTCGCATATAAATGTGATAAAATTTACACTGAATATTATCAACATTAAATAAACGGTGCTAGCTACTATATTTGTAAGAGGGACACTTTTTGCAAATATTAATTTAAATTTCGATTAAACAGCCATCTAGGTTAGTAATCAACATTCTTTCTTTCCGGCTTAGTAAGTTCTGAATAAATGCAGGGTTAATTCCTTTCTGCATGACCTTGTCAATGTCGGTAAAAGTAAAAGTGGCCTCAGGGTATTTAGTCTTATGTTTGTAAAATTTGCTTAAACTTTGTTGACTGGGACAGTTATGCTAGGCCAATAGGCTCTTTTTGTGGGAGGACATGAGGTGGTATTTATAGGATCATAGGAGGTTACTAGGCTATCGACCCGGAGGTCATTTCAAGCCTAGGCATTTCATCCCAATGTAATGCCATAGATACTCTAGTCAATACCCAGGATAGTATTTATTAATGACTGCCCATGTTTAGGAGGGTTGTAGGTACTATCTCTGGCAAGAATTTATAGTGTCCCATCCACTTGTCCAGGTTCCTTTTGAACAGTGTATTCCTACTGACCAGGGGAAATTTCGTCGACACCTACTCTGTTTCTAATTAATGCCAAGGACGTTTGTACATCCACCTGAGCTGAAATCAGCCTAGGTAGATGGACGTCAGTTTAACATTTCATCCAAAGGACAGCACACCCCTTGTGATGCACAGCAGTATCACCATTGTAAATTAATCTAACTACCTGATGTGGGACTAGAACTCACAGCCTTCTGATCTTCCAGAAAAAAAAAGGCACGAGTATTACCTCTTAAGCAACTAAAACTCTATGCTTAATATCACTTATATAGTCTGAAATATGTCTGAATGTCTAAGATCTCTTCCATATGTAAATGTCAGAGCAAAAACTTGTAGCTAAATAAACAACATGAGTAGTAGAACAGATGATTAATGAACGTCACTGTCTTGTAAGTTCCAGCTAACTCTACTTCCACATTTATCCACTGCTACTATATTCTTGTTTGTTAAAAAGACTTTAAACCTTCCCTTTCAAAATTCATTATATTGCTAGTATGAAGTTTGAACATATCATTGCATTGGAAATGTAACTCTTTCATGACACCCATTTTAGATACTGAAACAGTACTATGGGGGGTGAAAGCAGAAGGTTTGTGTCTGAATACATTTTCATTAGAGCAAGGTACTAGAGTTTAAAAACAAATTTTACATTTCTCAAAAGGCTTTTAAATCAGACACTAGATGGTATTTTGTGGAAAAAATTATAGTGTAAAATTCAGACCTTTATTAAACACACATATCATTTTCCTTCAAACAATACATGCTAACACAAACACATAAATATAGCTAACAACTAGTTTCAAGAACAGAATCAGCAGGCTGTCATCCATGTGAAAATTGTACCTTTTGCAAAGTTGTAAGCAAAACAAAATCTTTTATGAGAATGAATTCATGTTTTATATCATACATTTAATCCCGGTTCTAATACCCATGATATTTATTTAGTTACATGTTTTTGTTCTGCCATTTACATAGGGAAGAAATCTAGGACCTTCAGTCATTATAGTTTTGAATATCTGACTGGGAAGTGCAAAAGGGAAACGAATACTTTATACAAATGTAAGACTAAACACCATGGCACCACTTTTAATTTTACAGGCATTGACAAGTGTATACAGAAAGGGACTACCTCTGCAATTATTTAGAATTTACTAAACTAGAAAAAAAATGTGGATTATTAACCTTGGGGGTTATTTTATCCAGGTTTGAATGAATATTTGTAAGAAGAGTCCCTCTTACAAATATATGGCTAGCACCATTTATTTAATGTTTGCAATCTGCAATGCATACTTTATCTCATTTATCAAATTTATGTTTGCTTGTATCTGAAAGGTTATTGGCAGTGTTAGTGGTGTAATAAGTATAATACTTGCCTTTAGTGCAGAAGGCTGTGGGTTCTATTCCCATGCCAGGTAGATCAATTACTTATACTGTAATACAGCACATGGGTGTTGCTGCACAGTTGAGTGTATTGCTGTTTAGCATTAATGTTAAACTGAGGTCCCATCAGCTTGAGTTGTTGGTAGCTGAGGCAGATGTAAAAGGTCCCATGGCAGTATTGAAAAGAGTAGTGGAAATTTCCTTATAATTTCTTCAAAGCTTCCTATGGTAGCATCTGTGATGCCCACCACTGCTATCCATATGTGATGGCCACCAATAGGTGTCATCCACATGATGGGCCAGCAATTAAGGAGCCTAAATCTTCACTGCTGACACTGGAGAGGGACATGAACTTGGAATACAATTGGATACACTCAGTATTTCCAGATGCAGACCTCTCTGCATCAAGTACAATTTCCCTTAAGAGCACACAGGGAACATGTTCAGCTCGGGTCAGGATGTCTCTATATCTGTCTCCCTCCAGATCCCCAGTAAGACTCCCCACTGGTACACCTGTAGGATTAAGTCCTCAATTGAGTGTCCAACATACCACTCAACCTCTTAGACCAAGAAATCTGGACAAAACCATAAGGAAAAGTGGGACAAAGGCCAAAAATAGGGACAATTTAGGTCCTCAGCCGAGTGTCCAACATACTTCTTAACCTCTTAGAGCAAGACATCTGAACAAAGCCATGAGGAAAAGTGGGACAAAGGCCAAAAATAGGGACGATTTTTAAATATTATTCTTACACACTTAGAAAGTGGATAGCATAACAGGTTTTGCATTTGCATGAATTTTCTGAAGAGTATGATGTCTGAAACTCAAATGTCTGTCATTATTTTTTTAAATTTAACTTTTAATGATTTGCCAATAATTTGCCAGAAAACCACAAATTTATGAAAAATGGACCAAAATATGAGGCATAAATCTGGACATTCTGCAAAAATCTGTACAGTTGAGAGGTATGCAAGCCAAGTCCTCCAGCACCCTCTCTCTCTAAACCCAGTGCTTTGTGTCCCTGGCCTAAGTAGCTGACACACACACACACAAACACACACACACACACACACACACACACACACACACACACACACACACACACACACACTCTTTTAAGATTTAATTTTAACACACACACACGCACACACACACACACACACACACACACACACACACACACACACACACACACACACTTTCTCTCTCTCTTTAATATTTAATTTTAACACACACACACACACACACACACACACACACACACACACACACACACACACACACACACACACACACACACACACACACACCTGGGAAAGGGTGGCACAGATTACCCGCTCTACCAACTTTGCCTAGACTATAAGGTAGATTCACTGCCACCAGTCAGTACTATAAGACTCTTAACAAAGGGTGTTGAATTATACTGTGTAATATTAATACTAATACAAATGGTAGTAGTTCACCAAGATGGCTAGGCCTTCTGGAGTGGCCCACACAATGTCATCAAATAAATAAATGCACTTTCCAAGGTTAGATACTTTCTACAAGAACCAGCCACAATGAAAGCTTTAAAAATATTTAATAATAAATAATAAAAGTACATGAAAATACTGAAAATATATTCACAGTAAACCACAGAGTTCAGATCACAGGAAATATTGAAAAGAACATTGATGGACAGACTCATACTAATAAAGAAATACAATATCTAAACTAAGCTTCACTATATTCCTGACTGAACATAAAAGAATTAATGCTCCGTAAGTTAAGTTACTTACAACCGCAAGGCAAGATGATGTGGGTGAGGGTCTTTCTAGTCAGGCTTCCCAAACAGAATACTCAATACTCTGAGATTTCTTTTTGCAATACCTAAAATATAATTTCCAAGAGGGCTGGCAGAATGACCTCATCTGGTCACCTAACTCTAGGTTCTCACAGTATTTTCCTTTGAAGCTGAGAAGGGAGTTAGGACAGACAGCCACAATACACATCCACATGTTTATGGCAGTGCCTGGGGCATCCCTGTTTTCACTAAGTTAATGGACAAAGGCTCTTCCCCAGACCCAGCATCCCTGGTCCTATTCAGAACTGTGGGGTGCCTTTTTTATTTTATTTTACCCAAGTAATTTTTATTTTAAGCAAATAAAAGTATTGCAGATACAACATAATCTAAATTTTAATACATAAATAACTATATACACTATTCACATTTGGCATGCAGGAAAAAATCAGTAAATGAAACCAGTTTGATTCAAAATACATAGACTAACATACAATGAAGTAAAGCAGTTACAGCAGTGAGAGGCACAGTCCAATTACAAATTTTCAATAAGATTTAGTACCTTTCTCTAAGGATTATTTGTTAACATGTTAGGATAGATTCTCAGTTCTTTAATCTTGATCTCCTTCTATGGTATCTTTCATTATAGATAGAAATTTTTCATGGACAGTGGTAAAGTGGAATTCCATTTCCAAGTTATGCACTTTCTAGCAACTGCTAGAATGGTCCACAATAAATAAAGATTGTCCCTCTTTAAATGAGGACCTTCATTTATATTCAATAGCACTAAAGCTTTAGATAATATAAACACATATGTGAATAGAAATTGTAAAAAGTTATTAATATCATTCCAGAATTGTTTTATACTAGTGCACTCATAAAAGATATGCATCCAGTCTGTCATGCACACTTGAGAACATCTCAAACATAAAACATTACAACAAGTACTAAACTTGGCTATTTTATCTGGTGTTCGTTATGTTCTATGGAGACATTTCCAGGTATAAATTCTTCAATGTTGTGGACAAGAATTGAATTTAACATAAAGTAGGAGATTATGTTTAATATTCTGTAGTTAAAGATAAGGAAGGCCCCTTAGTAATATAATTCCAATATTTTTCTTGAGGTTTTGTTTTATATGTTATATTTCATATAACTAGATGACAAACTTTGAAAGAAGAACTACCAATTATTCTGCATAAATCATGTGAATGTGACAGGACACTTTGTAGAAGTAGTCAATCTTCAGATGATAGTTTACATTGCATTACGTCTTGTCTATCTAGTACCTTATGTTCATTCATGCAATGCTGCCAACATATAAAGTTTTTAGATTCCCAGATAGTTAAAGTGTTTTTATGTAATTTGTAAGTAATTTTTTACTACCAAAGGGAATCAATGTCTCAAACCAAAGCTTGATCTCTATATTTATGTTAATAAATTTCCTGAATGTATTAAATATAAAATGAATGGAGTTTAATTTAGTAGGTTTTGATATATTATATTGTATACTAAAACATAATGCATACCATAACTTATTAAATTGATTGGTTAGTGGAAAGTTAACTGAAATATGACTTTTTTTAATAAAATGGTTAAACATAAGCAGTTTGAAGTGTAATTGGAGCCCACCAAATTTATAATGGTTCTAATTATAGAGACCCTGATATATGTTTCTATATCAGGAAAGTTAATTCCTCCTTGTTTCCAAAGTCTAATATGATGAGTAAAACCTATTCTGTTTTTATTTGGGAACCATAAACATTTTAACAACAGAGAGTTTATGTTTTTAAGAAATTTTCTGTTTGGGATCATATATATGGCTTATGAGATATATAAATCTTTGGTAAAAGTTTAATTTTTATTAGTTGTTATCTGTCCTCAAATCTTATAAACATTTATTCCACTTTTCCGTAAGGATTTCAATTATTTTTATAATATTATAATTCATGTTTATTGTTTTTTCACTTTTCACTATTCTTCAATAGTGGTGCATAAAATAATGCCTAAATAACCAATGGTTGCCAATAATGTGCTTTTTCCCAGCTTGTATTTTTTTCTTTTTATTCAAAAACAAGAATTTTATTTTTTGTTTATTAAAATACACCAGAGATTGAATGAAACTTTGTTATTAATAGATCTAACTCATTTAGAGTTGTTTTAGAATTAGATAAAGTGAGTAATATGTCATCTGTAAATAACAGTATTTTAGAGGTATAATGATTATATATTTCTATACCTTTTATATTTGGATCATTTCTTAATAACATGGCAAAAATTTCAGTAGCTATCACAAAAAGAACTGGGGACATGGGACAGCCTTGTTTGGTGCCCTTGGTTATAAGAATGGACTCCAAAGTAAATGGGCCTAATTTTATATAGACTAGAGTGTTTTATATATATTCCCAAAAAGTGAAATGAATCAAGGAGGAAAATCAAATAAAGTTAATACTTTAAATAAATCATTCAAATTTAATGAGTCAAATCCTTTCTCTATATCTAAACCAATTATTAGAGCTTCTTGATGTTCTTTATTTAATATTTCAATGAGGGTCAGTACACTTTTATTATCATCATATGTGTAATGGAACAGCTTGTTGTAAGTTCACCAAGGCAGATTCAGTAAATCCAGGTAGGCACCAAACGAATTCAAATAATTCCTTTATTCAGAACCACAGAATAATAACACACAAGCGCTTTCGCTCAGAGGAATTCTGAGTTTTATCAAGTGACACCATGCTGTTGAATCAGGTGTCTTATATACCTTGAAAATCCTAGGTTAATTAGAAAGCACTACCAATTAACATTTTAAAGAGACTGTGCACTATTCCACATGCTTAAAAATTCCTTTAAAACAAAATATATAAAAAAATATAATAGATTGCTTAAAATAATGCATTAATGCATCTGTCACTACTAAAATGCTAATAGCTTAAAATAAACAAAACATTGTGCACTGTTACCATAGTGTTTAACTTTGTAATAAAATTTGCATTGTGCAAAAGTTGCACTTCTTTTGAAAATTGGGATAAGATGGAGTGACTTGACGTGCCAACTGTTGTTGTAAGTATAATATAAGGCTAATGCCTAGTATGGGTATGACAATATTTTCCTTTTCTTGGTCTTGTTGACAACCCTGCTGGAAAAAGAACACTATATCTTAACCAAGTTAAACTATGCTGTACAATAGGTCTTTCCTTAACATAGACTTTGTATAGTGTAGCATTAAGTGAAAATCATGCCCATGTGTATGAGTACTTGCCATAAGTAATTGTGTGGGGAATGTCAAACTAAAGTCTTGCCCTTCTTAGTTTCAATAGCGGCTTGATACTGATCAAACCGTTAAGCCCAGGGTCTCCAGCATCTAACTTTAATTGCCAGAGGAGTTCTCGATATTCTAAAGTTGATTCCCAATCACCCCCCCTGGCATCAGGCTTAACTTGCTCCAGTACCATAAATTTCAGTTTTATGTTTGGACAGGTCAGGGAGTGCTTATAAAATGCGTTGGTTTCCTTCTTTTGTTTATATCATAAAAATGCTCATTATATCCGCTTGGAATTCCCTTTCCGTTTTGCCTACATAGAAACTGCTGCATGTGGTGCAGAAGCCTAAATAGACCATCCCCTTGCTACCACATGTGAAATGGCCTGTGGGGTAGATTTTAAACCTTCTGGATGGAATGGTGATACTTTTTTCTTCCAAGATGGCATGGCATTGGCTACATGCCCCACATTTAAATGTTCCCTTTCTTGCTGGGTTAGTTTTCCTTGTAATGTTCTGCTTTTTCTCAAACATTTCCTTGAGATTGGTACCCCTTCTCCTTACCTTAGAGAATGTTCTAGGGTTAAACGTATTCCTAAAGGTTTAAGGTTTTACAAATTTCCCAATAATGTGCAAGCAGGTACTCCTTACTATGAAAAGTTATGTGATATTTTTGATAGAGCAGGTGTGGAAATGTTGAACCTAATGATTTCTGAATATGAATGTAAAGCTTGTTCATTATTAGAGGATTTGGAAATATTGAATACTAAAATAACAACTGATGCAGACTTTCTGCTTTTTAAAAGTGACTATGATCTAATGTTTAACAAAGTTGATATGTTTTGTGACAAGGTTTTAAACAGAAAATTGAGAAAGCCGGAAAGAGACTTGGCAGAATACAGGGAAGGGTGGCTTACCCTGCCCTAACTGTTATACCAAAGGAGTGTCTAACAAAGTACCTTCTGTAGTACATGCCCAAGAGGAAAATGTTCACGAAGAGGTGGAAGAGCCACCTCGAAGAAGTGAAAGGCTAGCTGAAAAGGGTAGGAAGGGTGTCAACCAGGATTTTCAGCAGAACCCCGGGGGTTTGGGGACACAAACAGGCACCCAGGGTATGGACCTGCAGGTAGTGAATGAGGAAAGTTTTTTTGAAGTAACACTAAACACTTCAAACACAGAATTTGCTGTGGACCACATTAACAGTATTAAAGGCAATGGTATAGGGGGCCTTAATGACATATGTACTATTTTAAGAAAGGATAACTTTGCCATTTATAATTACACGGACTTAGAACTGGATGACTGGGTGTTTGACGTGTTCACGTGTGGCTTGCAATTTGTGCCTTCTAGACCAATGAATCTTTCACAGTCCCTGGTTGAGTTAAAACTCTTTACCAGGGGTTTGAATTTAACACACTATTTTAAGGGGCAGCAATTTATGGAGACAGGTCCAAGCCGCAGAAGTGTATTTAACCCCCCACTACACCCACTCATATCATTTTTTGAGAATTTGGTGGAAAAGGATTTTAGGAAAATATCTATGGACAGAAAGACTTCATTAGCTGGCAACTTCTCTAAAGAAGGGTTCAACTTTATTAAACAGTTAAGGGCGAAAATGTAAGGATAATGAAGCCGGACAAAGGCGGAGGTAGTGTTGATGTTTGCTGCAGACTATGTGGCTTACATTCATAACATGCTTCAAAATGATGGGCAATATTCAACAGTCTCACGAAATGAAGTCAATATTGCTCTAAGCATAAATCAACTACCATTTGTACGATTTATTGCTGCAAAATTCCATCAATGAGAAGCTCTACAATTATTTACATGTAGAAAAACCAAGGATACCGGTTTTATTTGGCATCCCTAAAATTCATAAGGGAACTAACCCACCAGCATTCAGGCCAATAGTGGCAGGGGCAGGAGGAATCACAGAGCCCATCAGTAAATTTATTGATTGTTTGACTAAGAGATTCACCCCCCTGCTTACGCATGTATGCAAGGACTCCTGGCACTTTCTGTGTGATTTTCCTACTACCAAGTTTTCTCCTGACCTGTTGCTGGTGACCATTGACATCAAGGATCTCTTTTCTAGCATTCCACATGATGAGGGTCTGGACTGATTTGGTGAGTTTCTCACCAATGAAACTGATTTGAACAACAGACTAAGCAACTTGGTCATTGAATTCATGGAAATCGTATTACGTAATAACTTCATCTTTTTCAATGGAGAAATCTTCAAGCAAAGTAAAGGAGTAGCAATGGGGCATCCTGTGCCACCTTTGCAACGTGGTGCTTCATATGGGAGCACAAGTTTGTACTGATCCCCGCTTGGGAGCAACATCTACTACTCTACAGACGTTACCTTGATGACATCTGCATCTTGTGGCAAGGGTCTGAGGATGAGCTTTTGAGGTTTTTTGCTCACATCAATGCAAGTACCAATTTTCTGCAGTTCACTCCTCCACCGATCCAGACCAATTGCATTATTTGGATGTCACCATATACAAAATTACTTGGAGAACAGTTTTCAATCTAAGCTGTATCGAAACCTACTTTTCCAACTCTGTTCTGCACTTTGAGAGTGCACATCCTTTCCAGAAAAAGGCATTGTCAAGGACAACGCATCAGGCCAAGAAGAATTTCCAGTGGACATGACGACTACATGCCAGAGGTCAGGTTTTGGAAAGTCTGTTCTTAGAAACGGGCTATCCTCTCGACCTCCTCAAAAGCCTGCTCGAGGAGGTAAATTCCAAAGAGGAACTGTCTATCCACCCTTCTGGGTAAGGAGCAGGCATACCAGCCAGCTCTGTTCCCATTATCAACAATGAATTTAAGAACAGCTTTATCTACACCTACTCTTCGCACTAAAGGGAAATGGAGGACTCTGTAAGAAAGTACTGGCCTGTACTTGCCCTCTTTGAAGAGTTTAAGGTGCTATTGCCTGACCAACCTTCATTTGTAAGGAGAAGGGTACCAATCTCAAGGAAATGTTTGAGAAAAAGCAGAACATTACAAGGAAAACTAACCCAGCAAGAAAGGGAACATTTAAATGTGGGGCATGTAGCCAATGCCATGCCATCTTGGAAGAAAAAAGTATCACCATTCCATCCAGAAGGTTTAAAATCTACCCCACAGGCCATTTCACATGTGGTAGCAAGGGGGTGGTCTATTTAGGCTTCTGCACCACATGCAGCAGTTTCTATGTAGGCAAAGCGGAAGGGAATTCCATAGCGGATATAAGCATTTTTATGATATAAACAAAAATAAGGAAACCAATGCTTTTATAAGCACTCCTGACCTGTCCAAACATAAAACTGAAATTTATGGTACTGGAGCAAGTTAAGCCTGATGCCAGGGGGGGTGATTGGGAATCAACTTTAGAATATCGAGAACTCCTCTGGCAATTAAAGTTAGATGCTGGGAGACCCCCTGGGCTTAACGGTTTGATCAGTATCAAGCCGCTATTGAAACTAAGAAGGGCAAGACTTTAGTTTGACATTCCCACACAATTACTTATGGCAAGTACTCATACACATGGGCATGATTTTCACTTAATGCTACACTATACAAAGTCTATGTTAAGGAAAGACCTATTGTACAGCATAGTTTAACTTGGTTAAGATATAGTGTTCTTTTTCCAGCAGGGTTGTCAACAAGACCAAGAAAAGGAAAATATTGTCATACCCATACTAGGCATTAGCCTTATATTATACTTACACGAACAACAGTTGGTACGTCAAGTCAATCCATCTTATCCCAATTTTCAAAAGAAGTGCAACTTTTTGCACAAAGCAAATTTTATTACAAAGTTAAACACTATGGTAACAGTGCACAATGTTTTGTTTATGTTTATGTTTATTTTTAAGCTATTAGCATTTTTAGTAGTGACAGATGCATTAATGCATTATTTTAAGCAATCTATTATATTTTTTTATATATTTTGTTTTAAAGGAATTTTTAAGCATGTGGAATAGTGCACAGTCTCTTTAAAATGTTAATTGGTAGTGCTTTCTAATTAACCTAGGATTTTCAAGGTATATAAGACACCTGATTCAACAGCATGGTGTCACTTGATAAAGCTCAGAATTCCTCTGAGCGAAAGCGCTTGTGTGTTATTATTCTGTGGTTCTGAATAAAGGAATTATTTGAATTTGTTTGGTGCCTACCTGGATTTATTGAATCTGCCTTGGTGAACTTACAACAAGCTGTTCCATTTCCTGGCTGTGTGTGCATTTACCTCCTGGTTTGGTTCTCTGCTGTTTGTTTGACTTCTTTATCATCATATGTGTGTCTATTATTTATAAACCCTGTTTGATCTTTATCTATTATCTGTGATAGTGGAATTTTTATTCTATTAACTAGTGTGGAAATAAATAGGTTATAATCACTGTTTAAGAGGGATATTGGTCTATAAGAGCTACAATGCCTGGGATATTTATTTTTTTTTATAACTGGAATAATTAAAGAATATTTCCAGGAAGGTGGTG